>NC_135777.1:12676447-12815783 GCF_028453695.1 Augochlora pura | reverse complement strand
GTGCTTTATAAAAATTGACATATTCAGCTGCCATGCATTGAAATCGAATTTGCTCCTTTTTGAAGCTGCTTCATCCTCATTCATCTGTAAGTACTTCAGTGTGTTGGCTCAACAAGTATGTCTCCGCTTCCATCGATATCCTCAGTGCAACAACAATTTACCTTGCTCAAGATAACAGATCTAATTCACCGCTTCGCTTCTACATCTTTTAACTCTTATCGAACCTACTTCATCTTTTATATCGTGTTATATTTCCGATCAGGACATCTAACGTCTAATAAATCTCACAATGATACAAGTATCACTGCAAGGGAGAAAGCCACAAGTCACATGTTTTCACATCCGAGATACTGTCGCATAAAGTTCTAATCACTCGTGCTTCGCGTTAATAGTGTTCCAAATTGCATAATTTATTTCAGTCTATAGAAATTGCTTTCACGATGTTCATTCCGATAAATACGTAGAGCATATATGTTACAGCTTAATTAATACGTTAAATTAAATTTGTTGAAATTATGACTTGTGGCGTCCGTTCTTATAGCCCTCATCCATCCCTCTTGTAAACTTGATACAGTTCCCATGAATACTGACGAAACAATCTGTTCTATAGATTCTATAGATCATTTTATCAGTTCAAACGCCAAATATCTAAATTTTGTCTCGTTTCGTCATAGGTTTTTATTCTTAGAATCTGCGACACTAATTATTTAATGTTCTATCATATTCATTTTTTACCATTGCGTTTACTTAATATCGAAGGATAATTATGTTATAGAAATGAGGAACGGTAACCAAAACCACAGATAATGAAAAATCAGCTAGTAATTTGAACAATCGTAATCCTCGAAGACACGAAATTAGGAATTGAATTCCGCGAATTGAATCAAAGTGTACCATCGGATCAACATGGTGGCTGGACAGAAGAAAACTCTGCGACGGAGGGTTATGGAAGGCGTCGCGAGACGCGAACTCTCAGTCCCGAGAAACAGCTGGTCTCCGCGTTCCGTCCACGTAACTACGCAAACGCGTGTACGCGGCCAGGCTTAATGCATTCAAATGATATTCACTGTGGCGCGCTGACGCGAGTGCTTTCGACAAATTAACGCCGCGTATCGAGTGACTATCTGTCGCTGCCGTGTTCACCGACCGTGCGCGAGAGTAGTTCCGCCGGCGTCTTACGGATCGAACGGCGTAATTGGGAGGCCCGATAAGATCCGACACCAGATTCGGGCCGATTCCTCGGCTGGGCCCTATCCGCTTTAAGCCGGCCCGCCATCGATGCCTCTCATCCTGCCCTTCAATATCCGTTTCTGTTTTCCGACGAACTTGACTCGGTCAAGCTACGAAACTCTGGATACGTTGAGATATTGGTCTCGATGGTAGGTTCTTGCGAATTCGACGGTAGTTCCTGCGTTCGAAATGGACGAGAATCTACTTCGAACTAGGTCGATTACGATCCGTCTTCGAGACGAAGGGTCCTAAAGACAGAGGTGAATAATCGTAACTACGATTACATTGGCGTAGAGAGATTCGAGCATTATAGAGTGAATGCAAAGTATTCGACTTGGTGAAGACATAGACCTTATGATTTTACCAGTCGCGCAAGCATTTGGTTCGTTTCCTGGTATTCCATGATAATAGAATTATCAGACTATCAACTAGCTCGAGTTAGATCGAAAAGTTCCAAGCGAAAGCGAAAGAGTGGACTTTGTCCGACTGGAAACAGCAAGTGGTAGCAATTTGGCAACGTGCGGCGTAGGAGTCGATGGGCAAAGTCAGCGGTACGGTCGGAGGCCAGGGAGCTGGATGGAATCCGAGCAAATGAGAGTGCAAGTCGAAAGTCCGGGTCCATTAACCGGTATTTAGCGATTCAAAATCGAAAGGCAGCAAGGAGGGACATGGTCCTGTCGCCATCTCTCGGCAAGGTTGGGAGGTGCGGTAGCCATTTTGTTTCTGGAGGTGGCCAGAAGGTCGCCGTGGTGTCGCGGCACACCCGCGCATGTCCATTGGTCCCTCCTACGTTGTCCACGCGGCGGCGTCGGCGGCGGTTGCGGTGACAGCGGCGGCGGCGGCGACGGCAACGGCGGCGGTGGCACACGGTTCCTCGCTCTCGTCGGCTCCGCTTCCTCCCCAGGCCCCTCCGCCCTTGCTCCGGCCCCCTCCACAATCCAGGCCCCCACCAGGAACCCTCCCCTACCTTTGATCCCTCTCCGTCATGCCCGCTGCCTCTCGTCGAGGCTGAAACCTCTGGCTCTCCTCCGCCGTTCCTCCTCCGCCGCAGCGGCCACCACCTCTCCGCCATCCTCTTCTTCCTCGACTGTTCCACCTCCAACGGACACCCCTCCCTCCTAGCCGAAGAGCTTCTTCTTCCTCCCCCTGGCCCGACCCAACCGGCCCGCCGCCGCCGCCGCCGCGACCACGATATTATCACTCCGTTTTACTCGCGATTTATCGACCTTTATCAACTACACCGAACGGCCGACGCTGTATCGCCGGCTCGACGACGACGCAACCAGTTCCCTTCTCCTCCTACTTCTTCTTCCCCATCAATTGTCTCAGTTTATGCCAGTTTCCTGCAATACACTAACCTTGGACGCTCCGCCGCGATTCGACTCTGCGTGACAAATGATCGGCCCCGCGGCCCGCCGCCGGCGCACGCGAGATACAATCAATTTGCGAAATTAAAGGACTCCGCGACACGCGCCTGTCGCGATTAATACCGTCACGTTATCTTCCAGAACGATTCCCGCGATCCACTTTGTCGAACTCGATCAAACACGTTCGGCCATCGCTGCGAAATCTGTCGGTTTACATCTGGGTCTGCTAATGCCAGATATTACAAAACTCTGCCGACAACGTGGCCATTGAAATGTATCATCCGTTCCTGGAAGGAAAACGAGAACTTTTGTACGAGCAAACAATTTTTCGTGACGCACACCAACGATGCGCTAACGAGGGCAACGAAAATAGCCGCTGCAAACCGTGTTTTACTGACAACTCAGCATTACGTTACGCAATGCCTTTTGTGGCTCATGCATTTGTAAATATATAAATAACGTTTTGTCGAGTCTAGTGGATCACCGCCGTTACAAGGAAAAGATCGATAGATCAAAACACGAACATGTCCCGGTATTGTTTGAAAGCCGATCGAACGGAGAGACCCCGTTCGGTATTATTTTCGGATACGTAGTTGCCGAAGACGGTACCGGTACCGACTATTCGGAAGGAGAATCGCAGCGCAGTTTACCGTCTCGTAAATCAACGCGGCTGGCTTATCGTCTCGCACCCGATGGACCGACGTGTCTTCCGGGGCTCGCGTATTCTCAATCGACACACGTTGCTCCTCGTGTGCTTCGACTTCTTCCCGGTGTTCCCGGCGATCTACGTGCGCCTGTCGCCACAGTAGATCCCGTAAATCAACTTCCTCGTGAGAACAAGCTTCTACGAGCCGACTCGGACGAAACTGGAAACGTAATAGCGCTCAGGCTACACGAAACCTTTAGCCAAGGCTTTCCAATCCTCCAGCAATTTTTCGGTTACTTTAATTTCCATTCTCGTCCTTCAATCTTTTATTTTGCACTTTCGTCAATAATTGTGGTCATTCGTTGATTTGGGGATTTTTTATTCAGATAAAGAAGCTGTTCGGTATCTGTATAAATAATGAAAGTACAGGATTTCTTTGGTTTTTGTCGCGTGCAAATTTGTTGATTAAAAAAGAGCGTATGAATGAACGAAACTATTTCCCGTTCGTTCACGATTATGAGATAAGTTACCAGCAATTTGAATTTGCACACGGATCAGCGACCTGAATTAGTCAAGAATTACATAAACAGCGAGTTAATCAAGTGCAACGCACTAAAAACATTTAAGGAATTTATGAGCACTGTTGCACTATTCCCGACGTATTAAATGATTAGGAAACGAAGTAAATATCCAGGTAGTTTCTGTTTCTTCTAATTAGTGCAGGTAATTCTTGTTTTACATAAAAATCCGCAGTCTGATTACAGTAACGTCGCTTTCTTCTGTGGAAAAAAAAATGCATACAAACCTATTCAGTTTGTATTATTCAATTATTATAGTAGCACGTTATTCGCCGCATTCTTTTGTGTAACGCTCATTTGCATTAACGTATCGTGTATGGTAATTTCGTAAAACACATGCCGTTCGATGACTTCGTAGCTAATGCGGCAGCGTTAAATCAAACTACAAATAAATGATGAATAACAGAACCAGAGGAAAACGAACCGTCGAAGTCCTAGCAAAGGAAAATACTAGCGTAATCACGAATTCCATAAATAACGTCCCGCCAATCTTTGACCGCATGAAACAATTCCTTTCGGGAGCGTTCTGTCGGCGGTGCAACGCCATAGATCCGCTATCGCAAAGTGCCATGTGCACGACGCGACGCGCTTTCACAGCCGGAACAGGCGAAATTGCTAATGGAAGCGGAATCGTTACGCGAAACGAGAGACTCGGGCATGGGGTTAACAATTATACCGAGCAGTTTTTTTCTCCCCTTTAACCGGACTCTCGATTCCGATCGATCCCGGAGCAGCCTTTAAGAGGGAAAGTTTTAACGGTACGCGCGTACGGGAACCACCGTTTCGAGGACTCGAAATATGTACTTGCCGCACGCTCTGCCAATCTCTATTCAACGCGCGGCGCGTTGCTGTCATAAATTAGGGAGTCGGGTCACGCGCGGGCGAACTGGTGTATGGAGCGCGGATATTTACAAGTATTTACAAACTGCGATATCTTCTGGCATTACTGTCCACCGGCTCCCGGCCGGATGACGATAATTTAATATTTCCCGAATCGATCCGCTGCTCGTTGCACCAACAACTTCCACCATCAGACCCGCAGGACTCGCGTTGCTCTTGAAACCGTCCCCCACCGGCGAATGCTTCGAGGATTGTACTACTTTACGTCTATGGATAAATTTTTGAACCTTGCGGTCGAGGCGATGGAATTTTCTCTTTTCAATCTGAATCCCTCATGTTCGAGCTAGTTATCTTTTCCATCGAAATGATTGTCTGTAATATATTGTCTGTAAGCGATGATCGAACAATTAGCTATCAATGCAAATTAGTGTCTAATCTAGCTTAAAGTCAATCGAATACGACGTTCTTAAAATATTAATCACTTGCCGTACTTTAATCAATCAGAAGATTTCTAGTAACAAGCTGTTAGGTATGAATGTTCATCCATTCCTTTAATTAGGATTCAAATTTTATGCTCTTGTTACCAATATTTAAACATTCAAGTACATGTGTGCACACAATAAATATAAAATTCCTTTCTCTTTTATGAAATTAATGCGATCGAGAGAATTCGAATTATAGAAAATGTAAAGAAAATGGTATGGCAACGGATTAAACAACTGTTTGAGACGACTATATATTCATTAGTCCTGCATACTTTGCTACTGTGAATCTACAAGTCTGCGAATCGAAAGAGTTCGCAAAATAATCGCATAAAGGAATCAGTAAACGATTTTACCCTTAACAGTAAAACTATCAAGCATTAAATGCTGTCAAGATCACAAAACCGAATTTCTACATTAACTTCGATATACGTATTATTAGATCGTCCGGAAAATTGTTTCGTTTTCCAAAAAAATATCGTTTCGACGGAGCGTTAAGAAAGCACTCCATTCAGTATTCTCCTGATAAAATGCAGAACTTTGACAAGCATAAAATGTAAAAGCTATCGCAAGAAATTCAAAAACAATGGTTTTACTCTATGCATTCAAAAATCGTGTCGCATTTTCTCTCGGAGGAAGAGAGAACAAACAACTTTTACCAAACTTATTCAATACGAAACCAACGATTTCGAGAGAAACAATCTGAAATTGGTCACCCGGCTGGCACGGCAAATTCAGTGCGAACGACCGCGGCGGTGATTTTCTGCAGACACCGGTGATACTTCAACAGGTACCGGAGTTCGTTCGCGGCGAGATCGCGGTGGGAGTTTTCGAAGGATCGTTAAATTAGTCCGATCGCGGAAACGAAGGGGGATGTTATTCGAAGGATGGGGCTCGCGCAGCCAGGACGATTGGTGGGAATAAAACGCGGGTGAAGCGAGCATCTCTAACAGTCGACACCGGCCCGATACGCGAGATAAGATGCGAGATAGCAGGGATGCGCACGCTGAGAAATCCGCGGTTTCAATCTGACGTTCGATCGCGAGCGAACGTGGGAGTCGAGTTCCGCGCTCTCTCGGCCGGGCCCCTCCGATGATGGCCGCGATCGTAAATTACCGAGAGCAACCGGCCGACGATTCCACGTAACCCGCCGCACGAACCCCAGAAACCGATACCCGCCGCGATCCTTGTTCCTCCCGCCGGATCGAATTAGCCGCGGACCACGTTAACCGTTTCCCGACCACTGCCCTTTAACCTGTTCCGCCGCGCCGGCTGATTTTTCGACCATGACCGACCGTACACCGGCCCGAACGATCGCCGAGAATTATTCCCGGCCATTTCGATCGCTAATTCGCACCGCTGCGCTACGCGCGCCTACGAACCATCTACCGTGTTTTAATTACGCGTTGCCGTTCAACGCTCCGCGAATTCTTTATATATCTTTTTTGTAAGAACGCAGCAGTGAATTCATGGCGAATGTCACTCGGTCGCAATAACGGTTAGCTGGTAGTTACGCGACTACTTTGTGTCGCCTTAGAAAGGCAACGAGACTGCGTTTATTTAGATTATGCAAATTCTTGGTATTTCATATAAATATGGATGATATAATTTGTCGTTAACATCTCTGGTGGCAATAACAGTTAGATATTGGATACGCGGAATGCTGTTTTATATCGACAGCAAAAACTGACTGCTCTAATATTACCTTAGAAAACCAACAAGACTGTATTCGTGTCGCTTACGCAAATTCTTGGTATTCCGTATAATCATGAATCGTATAATTTATAGCCAATGTCGCCGCTGGTAATAACTGTTAACTAGTAAATACGCGATAATGATGTCTTATATTGATAAAAGTAATACTATTTATGGCTTTGGAAAATTAACAAACCTCTATTTACTTTGTTTACGAGAATTCTGGTATTTTATGTAAATACGGATTGTATAATTTATTCCGGATGTCACCGGTGATAAAACCAGTTAACTATTACTTACGCGATTATACAGTTTAATGCTACTGTCCGGAAATACCGAATACTTACAGTGATTGCTCCGTATTAGTTTATTAAAATAATAAGACTTTGTACAGTCACGGTTTGTACAGTTTTTAACATTGTCTCCAGACTGTGGATTTTATGCATTCACGACTGGAATAAGTAAACTCGAATGCAAAATAGTAAAAAACATGTAAAAAACTTAAAATTACGGTTGTATTATTTTTAACTCGACAGAATAATTTATTTGTATTTAATGTATTTTGCAACTAATGTGGACATTTTTTCTATTTTGCTTAGGAATCCCTAGCCTAATTATATGCGTCTCAAGTAATACATTTGCTGAAGTATTTCCATTGTACTGCGTTCAAAAGAAACCCGAGTAAAATATAGATGCTTTGTTTGTCAAAATACTGTTAAGCGATCAAACTTCGCGAGGTAAAGTTAAACGTTAAATGGTTAATTTATTCGCGTATCTTATCGCGAAGTCTATAAGTCACTTTGGAAGTGATGCGGTCCCAATGCTCGACGAGAACCTTTGTTTTTCTGTGATACGAAAGACAGCACAGAGGTCAACGATAGCGATGCAAATCGTAATTATCATTCCCGGAGTCCTTCGTAATCGATCAAACTGAAAAGTGATAATCGGTCACGATAAATATTCAGCCTTCGTGTAGTATTCACCGAAGTAGTCCGACTTATCATTTCTAACTTCGTCGGACTAATTTGAACAGTTACCGCGGCGTCGCGTTCCCTAAACCCGTCTAAGAGCCGAAACATTTCACAACCGAATCATCAAAAAATACCCAAGAGAGGATTTCAACGAACGCTTCAGGAGCGAATTCGACCTATCCTTCCTACACTCGGTCTCGTGTTTCCAAGGATGCTCGAGCCGCAGGATGCACGCATCCGGAATTACCGGCAATAGATGATAATCTCGGTGATCTGCGAGGGGTACCTATCGATCGGGTCCCCTAAAAAATGGACTTCGAGCTCGCGTTTCTGGCACGGCAACGCCATTCCTCTTTCTTTCCGCCTGCGAGTCAGGCGGCTAGGATGCCGTGGAAGGACGAGACGAGGTAGGAGCACGAGTACGAGGACGAGGACGAGGGGGTAGGGACGGGGCGATTCCATTTCCCGTCGTCATAGTCGTCGGTTTACATCCTGTTGGGTTGGCGGAGGGTGTGCGCGGTCGCGCGGTCGCGAGGACGACGGACGACGCGCGGTCCCCCTGTGTGTCCGAGAACCGTACGCACAGTAGGTAGTAGGTAGAGGTCAGTCGCGCGTGGTGGTGGTTTGCGAGGATGGTGGTGGACACGGTGGTGGTACTGGTGGCCGACGACGAGACTCGACGACGACGATGCTACTGGTGGTAGTGGTGGTCGTGGTGGTGGTGGTGGTGGTGGTTGCTGGTGGTAGTGGTGGTCGGGTGTATATAGATCGGAGCCACCGATGCACGGTAGAGTGCTTTCGAGGCGAGTGCAGCAGAGAGACTCACGGTGCTGCACGGTCTGGTGATTAGCGCCGCCCCCTGGGGACGGCAACCGCCAATCGGTGGACGGCGCCGCGACGCCCGCCGTCGTCGCTTCACCGCGCGAACCCGCCACCGGGAGTCCCCCTGCAGGTCCGCACAATCGCGGATATAACGGATAGCGTCAGGCAAAGCCACGACAAAAATCAATCACCCGCTGCTTCCTCCTGTTCTCTCTCCGCTCAGCTCATCCCCTTCCACCCTTTCTCTCTCTTTCTCGCTCTCTTTCTATTTCTCTCTCTATCTTTCTCCATTTCTCTCTCCTTTCCCTTTCCCCTCTCTCTCTCTCTCTCCCTCTCTCTCTTTATTTCTCTCTTTCTCTCTCTCTCTCTCTTCCATTATCTTGCTCCTCTCTCCGTCGACTCCCTCTTTCGCTTTTTCCCGCTCTCGCCACAGCCGTAGCTCTATCGGTGCATCCGCTCGCTTCTTCGACGAACCCCTTCGCTCCCCCCTTTTCTCGCTGTCTCCAGCTTCCTCTATAGCCACCCTCTCGACGGTTTGCAATCCGTGGCAACCGCCCCACCGGATTTTCCACCGCCGCAGACCGACTACCATTCCCTCCGCCGATGATATTCCCTGTCGATGGATTACTGCCTCGAGCGCCGGAAGTCTGTTCGGATTCGAATACGCGATCTCCGGAATAATCACCTGTTCACCGGTGATCAAGATATTTGGGTCGTTTGTCGTTAACCTTGGGCTAAAGGAAACCATGCGCCGCATTTTTACGATCGCTATTTCTGGCGCGGGTCGGCGATAATCGCCGCGCTGATGGCGAAATGTGTTTAGATTACTTTCGTCGATCACGGAAGAAACAGAAATGAAATTCTTTCTTCGTCGGGTAGGTGTTGACGCTCTGACGTACTTTGACGAGTCTGATTCATGATGAAGATTTTTTAGAAGTAATCCGTTTATTATGATGGTTGTTCTAGAATTTGAAGTAAGAATGAAATTCTGTTCCCTTCTTGCCGATGTTTAACTGCACAATAAATAATTTCTTTTTCTTCGAAGAAATTATTGCCGGATACCAAACTTAAAATAACTTACAAGATTATAAATTCTTAAATCGTTTGTAAGGAACAGAAATTAAAGAAAATTGCATTTCTTTGTTTAATGACTTGAATAAATTGAGGAAAAGGCACGGTTTGTTTTAGACTGTTGTATTCGTTAGTTAGCGTCTTAACCTGAGACTGTAATGTTCATGCTTGTATAGAAATACGTTTAATCTAAATATGTTATAAAAATATATTCCTGTTGTAATTGAAATGGCTTCAGATACTATCAAGTTGCCTCAAAGTCGGCTCATCCTTTTTTCATCCACATGATTCAATTGAATGAATAGCCCTCTTTAACTCCAACACTTTTCTGTTATTAATAGGTCGCTGAATTATTTCACAACTTCTCAAGTTCATTGCATATTTTGCAGACGCCGGAAAAATGCAAAAATGTTGTGCATTGTCTATATGATTCGTTGCGACAGATATAAATATAATCAGTTCCTGCATATGTGCATTTTCCTACACTTTCCAAATTTGAACGCGCTACAATCGCATAAAAATCCACGATTTAGTTGTGAATAAATATATACCTGCAAAGAATATAACATGTAATTGTTAACACTAGGTACAATTAGAAATATCAAACCAGTCGGAATTACTATTCTCTATTGCAATTTCTAAGATTATTGAAACGTGTCTGTGAGAAACTATTTGATGAATTTCTTTATGGAAGCATATAGAACAGTCCATGAAAGGAGTTTGTAGATCGATTGAAAGAGGGACGACGAGAACCCGGTGTCTCTTAGGTTCCCGCGACGACATTGATCGCCGCCGATTTAGCCCGCGACATCTTCCCACGTTCTCGCACGTATAGCTGGAACACGTGGCTGTATCGATCCCGTCCTCGACGATCCGCGTTCCCGACGACGACGGCGACGGCGACGGCGACGGCGGCGGCGACCACGACGTCGACTACGACGCCGACGACGCGTAACAGCGGGGACAAGGACAAGCGAGAGATCTCGTCCGACCCGGCGCGGCGCGGCGCGGCGCGGCGGACTGACCGACGACCTACCTTGAATTTCATTCACACACAGGGAGGTCGCGCTTACTCGGCGCTTACGCGGAATACAAAACGACGTTCCCAGGGATCGGACTCTCTCATGCTGCTCTCACTGCCCGAAATACGCCGCAGCGAGCCTACATCGTGACCGGTGTACACACCGCCGGAGTCCAGAACGAAACGCGAAAAACACGCGGCAGCTGTTTCGCTAGACGTCCAAGGGTTAACGATCGCTGGGAACCCGGACGAGAAACCAATAAACCGATTGTATGTTAATCACCGAGTATATTTCGGTTGTTTCTGCCTGCACGGGTTGCCGTAACCACTCAAACGATGACCTCTTCGCGGAGGCTCCTGTGCACGTGCAGGATGCATGAATACACTCGGAAAATGTCTTCAGCTTTTTTTGCGGCACGGGACATGTACTTGGGATTATCGCGACTTTAATTACTGGAGCTGCTAGCGCAGGAATCGTTCGATGCACGTGGTGGAAAACGGGATCTTGGGAATTGGTACTTTTGTTTTGCGTTTCGCAGCATCTTAGAAACGAGATGAACTATCCGGACGATTTTGTACGTGCATGGATCAGTCCCGCTGGAAACATTGCAACGAATCAATGAAGAAAGATCGTGGAATCTGGCTGGCGAAGACATTTTGTAACGAAGATCCTCTGGAACTCAGCATTCGCAACCCGGACACATTCAACGCGACACTATGCTTTTCGTTTGTTTCCATGCACAATTAACTGCATAGTTAACAATTCTTTAATCTTTTATTTTTATTTATCAACGACAAATATTTAGTATGCCTTATTTAATAAATATAAAGTTAATTATACGCTGGAAGACAAACTAGAAGCACGGCAATTGATGGTCACCCCATAGTAACCCACCCCTCCCGCTACCTTATAATCTTAAACAACCGATGACAGAATCGCTGACTCAAAGCTGCAAGAAAAAAAGCTACGCTAGGATCTCGTAGTCAAGATGGTAACATCTCTTGTACGTCATCGGGCGTGGAAAGGGCTGCAGAAGGCCCGATCCATGTGGAAAACGTTCCGATCAAGAACATTCGTCATGAAGTCGGGCTGAAAGCAACCGAATCAAGGATAAAGCTCGTTTATCGAACAGGATGCGTCCCGCGGGTCTCACACGACTAATCGAAAACGAATTTCGTTGCGCGGTTGTTCTTGTTGCACGGTCCGTGGGAGACGGACGACGACGCGGCGTCGGCGTCGGCGGCTACCGTTACCGAACGCGCTCGACTTTTCCAGTAACGCCAATTTCCTGCGATCGCACGGATTAACGAAGAGCGCGGTATGCGTGTAGACGCGTCTATCGGCGGCAGCACGTAGAGGCTGGCGGACGCGGAACGGGGCATCGGGACGAGGAAGTCAGAGCGCGGAAAGTGCAGGCCGTGACTGAAAACATCCCATGGCGATAAGGATCTCCCGGCGATTAATTGGTACGACAGCGGCACACATTGGCGGTGCGTTAACGGGTTACACGGCAGCCGTGTGCGGTAACCGGGTATCGTGCGCGATATCTCCTTATGACGCCGGTCGACGACTTCCTCCCCGTCTCCTCCCTAGCCCCCTGTTGCCCCTTCGATCTACCGAACCGGCGAAAAAGAGAAGAGGGAAACCGCCGCCGAGGAACGAGAGGGAGAAAGACGGCGGGGCAAGAAAAAACGAAGAGGACGAGAAGAAAGGTTCCTGGGAGCGCCGATAAGGAAGGGATCTCGTGGCTGTCGCGCCACTTGCCCCGGAACCAGAGTTCCGGGGCTAGGTCCGCGGGGAAGTCAGCTGCCGGAAGTTGCCAAGGCAAGGCGCTGCTGCTCGCTAAAGCTCCGCCATTCCGACCGCAAGCTCGAGCGCTGCAGGGATCTACTCTTGCCCTCCACGGGTTCGTTTCTCTGGGCCACCCACGCTTCCTCCTCTCCTCCGACGCCAGCGATAACGTAGGAATCCCAACCATGCTCTCCTGGATCCCTTATCCTGGGAATCCTGAAGCGACCTTGCGATAAGACACGATTTTAAGCCTTCGCTGGTAGAGCGGCCGATGCCTCCTTCGAGCTGGACCTGGTACGCAAACTTTGAGTAGTATAGGCTGTCTGACCGGTATCGATTTTCATTATTCCTTGTGTTTAAATTTTGGCAATATTCCAAGTTGATAATTTTTGCTTGATTGGAACATTGTATTGATAAAGTGAGATTGATTGAAATTTGTGATTAAAGTGATACTCTTCGAGGTAAACCTGGTCTGCAACTGTTAAAGTTTTTCTTTGTTTGACACGCTGTATTGATAAATCATGATCGATTGTATCTGTTTTTAGAGGTATCGCACATAAAGGTTAACCTGGTCAGTATCTTTCGAGTAGTATAGTATTACCTCACGAGTCTAATTTTTTATCATACCTTGTCAATTTTGGTAATGATTAACGTCGTCAAACTTATGTTTGTTTGAGACTTTGTACTGATAAAATGATATCGATTTTATTTATTGCTGGAGATGCAGCACCGAACTCTTTGCAGTGACATTGCTATGAATTATGGTATGTCAATTTTAAATATTACCTTATTTTTAGCGCCGCCACTCGAGTTCAAAGATAAACCTGATCTGCAATCGTCGAATAGTATAGTCTCTGTGACTATTCTAATTCTTTCATAATTCCTCAAGCTTTGCTATGTATGTACTAGAATACTGTGAGTCATAAAAAATGATGCAGAAAATTTTACACAAACATCTGCGACAGAATTGAAAATGGAAATCATTTTATGAAAATCGAAACTAGAAGAAAATAATATTCTAGTCAAAATAGAATCCCACAGCTTTTTTATATTTTATATCAAACGGGTTCCCAAAATAGCGCGATAATTACTATTGCGTTATTTACTAGATTCCTTTAGCGTTCAGTCTACATAAACTGCACCTAGTTAATTGATAATCAAACGGAGAAAAACATACATTCAGCTATCCGGAGCACACCTTCCAAACAAATGTAGGAGACCATAATAATAATGTTCGTTAACACTCGAGATTCCAGTTCTTTATTTGTGTTTTATAACTTTACGAGTCTATACGCGAATAAAAATCAGTCCGAATAATAGTGTTTATAGCAGCAACCTATCATTATCTTCCTGGGACATAGAGCTTTTCAGCTATTCCATAAAATTATGTTTCCTATAACCGCGCGAAGAGCCGCAGTAAATTCCTGGATTCTATAACTGGAGATCCGCAGTCCAGATGAGCCAGCTCGAAGAGACAAAAAGAGGAGCGCATGACTGATTATACTGTTTAGCGAGGAACGCGATAAACGAACGGATCGATCGGATCTCAGCGATCTATCCGGCATTCTATCCGGCGTTCTATCCGGCGTTCCGAGCCGCATAATTGATTTTCCGCTCGGCGTTCCGCTCGCAGCCGTTTCTACGGTTCTGCGTCCGCTCGGTGTACGATAAAGCGCAGCTGCACCTGGGGAATCTCTCCGATTGCCGCGGTTCTCGAGGTCAGCCCGATCCTCGTGGCACACGCCGAAGATCGGTTGGTCCACCTGCTCCTCCTCGCAGTGCGGTTTCACCTGCGCGCACCGGACCGCCGACCACTCGGCGTGCTTTCTTTTCGCTTTTGCACGCGACCAGCTGATTCCCACGAGACGAACGGCGCGGCAATGGCGAGGCGCGCGATCGCGGATAGTTCCTCTATCCTCGCGAATCTACTCCGGTGGTCGACCGAATCAACGCCGTCGGAGTCTAAAACGAGCAACGAGGCAGATTTATCGACCTCCATCCTTCGGAGCAGCGCTCCTTCTTTATTCCTCGAACGATAACAGCGGAAGAACCGTTGCCGGTGAAAAACTTCCGGTTTACGTCCTCCGGCGGTTCTATCCCTAATGGAAAGGTCCTCGAGAGTTTATAGGCGCGCTTTACTGCCGCGCGATTTTACGACCGTTCGGGGGATTAAGAATCGAAACGCGATTCTTTGCCTGTTAAGAACAGTGCACTCGTTACTCGAGATCGATCACGCCTCTCGGTGACTGCCGTTTCTCGTCGCCGATAACATTGCAAGCCGGTTGTGTCACCGACTACGGTTATGGTCGTTGCTGCGCGATATTTATCGGCTATCTGTTACTACTCTCGAAAATCTGTGCAACGAGGAGCTAATGCGTTATTCAGAATTGTTCGAGATCTCGTTAAAGTAACCCCCTGCAGTCGAGTGCTGGCTCTAAATTGTTATATCACGTTTCAAAATAATTTTAACATTATCAAAGTTTATATTTAAGGCACTGTTATAAATGTAATGCATGAGTCACCAAATTCAATATCACACGTATAGAATGTCATGGGATATATAGATTACTATAGATCAGAAAAACTATTTTCGATTTCTAGTTGAAATGGCTCCAACTGCAAAGAGTTAGCTCGTAGAGATCCAACAAGTTTTTTCATATGAGTCAGCGGTTTTATCCTAAAAATTTGTATATTATATAATATTATAAATTATAATATGTAATTATTTCATAATTGGAGCCAATATATTGGCCTTCGAAAAATTAAATGATAAAATTCGCAAAATTTGAAACCTTAATTTGTCTGAGAAATCAGTGCCATGGGAAGCCGATAATTATCGTTTTTTAGATGTACCGAAACGTCGAGCGGAAGATGCTATTTATTCAGAATCTGTGGAAAATGTGTCAGATCGACGCGGGAGAAAGACGATGCACGTGTCACACCTCTGCGAGGTACCACGACAGAAGTATCACTATTCATTGCAAGATAATCCGGGAGTTTGCATAAGACACACCGTATTAACAACAGAATCTTGCTTAATTGATTTTAGAGACCGTTCCCGAGGGATTTTATAAATATTTCATAAAGTCTACGTATTTTACACTCTTGCTCGAACAAAGGCCAACAAGAATCAGTTTATCTTTAGTAATTTTCTAACAGGAAAATGACTATGTTCATCCGACGAGTTTACATTTAGAGTTCAATATTCATAAGCGCGGAACAATGGCGAAGAATATTCATGTTTATTATATTCAATCCAATGTCTGAATATCGCGGAGCAAACTGTTGGATAGTGGAACAAGGCACACTTTATTTGAGAAGAAAGCCAGAAGTTAATGATATTGAAGTAGACCCTGCGGATGCGACGAGAGATCATTCCAGTTTACCTTTTATGGCGTTTTTACATTATGTAAAAAGGGTACCCAATATTTTTCGTCCTAAAATCCTGCAGCGCGTGTCAAAACAATTTTGTGTAGCTAAGTAATTTTTTAGGCGCGTAGTTGCAGGATTGTGGAAAAATAGATTTTTAAAACGGTAGATATGCCGTAAATATTTTGATCTTCTCGCGTAACATAAAATTTTGCAGATAATCTGTCCTTGAAACAGTAATTACGTGTGATGTAATCAAATATATTTGAAATACTATTCCATGTCTAACTGTTATTTAAAAAAAAAATATATTCTGTGTTACACGAGAAGAGAAAAATATTTATAGACTATTTGCTATTTCAAAAATCTATTTTTTCCCACGTCTATTGAGTTGTGACGCTTACAAGTTCGATTCCAGCAGCTGTTTATGTGTCAGCCGATCTGAACTGTATTCTGTAATTTTTAAAATAAAATAAACCATCGCGCAAACAATTTGTCTTAATTTTTGCACTTCTAATAAAATTTCTTCTACCAATTTCTACTAGATACATACATGTCAACGATCTTCGATCATTTTCGCCACAGTTGCAGATAATGAGTTAAAAAACGAGATTAGTAGAATAATTAATAAGAGAGTATATTAATCATCGAACCGCAAACGAAACGTCTTTAACGTCTATAAATACTTCAAATCATTTAGTTCAATGTCAAAACAGTTACTGTGTCTTAAAAACTGTTTACATCTGCTAGGATCTGCAAAAGAGAATTCACAGAAAGTATCGCAGGCTACACCGTTTCCTTCGTTTGAAAAATGTGTCGAAGCCTGGGACAGGCAACGAAATAAACAGCGACGAATAAATAAGTACCTAATGTTCCGTATACAAATTGCGGATACGTTTTGAACACAATGTATAGCGGATAAAGCACCGCTGCCTTCTGTAGAAGTGGGCTATCGAAGCGATTATCTTTACGGCGACTTATCCTCCGGATCGCAGGATGAACTTGTATCAAAGACCTTACAGAGGGAACGTTTTCCTCGCCCGAGGATCCGTTGCCGACGTTATGGCAAGGAGTTTGGGAGAACACCTTGCGCGACAGGTGCCGTCCCGCTCGCGAGAGGCGCGTAGCGTGTGCAGCCAGGGTGCGTATGAAAGGCCGGTGCCCACGGTGTCGTCTATCGTATCGTTCGGTTTGGCGGCCGTGGCCGTGTCCGTGTCCGGTCCCGCTGGTAGACGGTATCGCCGGTACTTAAAAATATGTTAGCGGCCGGTACATAAGCACCGTGACCTCCGCGATACGATCTAAAGAGCGGCGAGACCCGGGTCCCGGGCCCAGGGCCCACGGCTAACCCGATGGGACGGCGTGTGCGTCAGATGCTTTTACAGGCCGACGCCAAAGGGTGACACGAGCTGAGAACGACCGTGACTGTAACCGTCACCGACGCCGGAAAAACGCCGAAACCGAGTGCCACCCGTTCCCCTCGCCGATTACGATCACTCTTTTCTGCTCTGAAAACTGCTTGGCACTCGTTATACCATCCAATGACTACGGTGAAAATTAACTGCGGCATACTGCGGGCTCAATTCGGGGACGGTTTAACCCTTTGCAGTCGGAACAGAGGCATAGAGCAAATTACGTTTTCGTAAATTTTGTGCCAAAATGTCGAAAGGATAAGTGAAATAGATTATAAAGTTATTAACTTGACTCTAAGTTATCAAGTAACAGAACATTTACCTAAACAATACTATTGTATATTATAGTAGCATATTACGATAATACTTATTGCTTCTCGTAATGAAAAAAATCTGATTTTCTTCACACATAACATAAATAAAACACGCACAAGTCAAGAATGTTTCTAGAATCGAATATATAAATTCCTGTCCTTTTTCTCAAACAATTTCCACTACTATAACTTTGAAAAAGTCTAACTTTGGAAAAGTTAACAACTGTATAAACGTTTTCTAGCTCATAAAGTGTTGAAAATCAACCCCAACAATTACTATAAAGTCTAAGTGATTTTATTAATGTAACAGAAACTGGAAAGTTAAAATTCACCATAGAATAATATTTTAGAACTTCTGCAAGCTGACCGACCTAGTAAACTGTAGCCGACCCGGCAGTCGACGCGTTAAACTAAAAATAGTTGGCGCAATGGTATCCTGTGCACAACCGACGCTGCGAGCAGTAGATGATCGTCTTCGAATCCGGAGAAATTTTTCGTAGTCGGTTCGTAGAAGTTTTCATCGGTCCGATAGTTTCGCAGTAGATGACTTTGTTCGCGACGCGCCAGAAAGTCTCGAAGAGGATCGAAGCGGCCCCCCGCGCCCCGTCGAAGACGAAGACCGATGCCTCGGAGGATCGGGGGCCGGCCTCGTCGGACGTATCCCGGGCGGCGGGTCTAATAATTCATTTTATGGAAATGCCGGTGGAAAACAGGGATGGGAGCGACGGTCCGGGACAGCATATTTTCCGCAGAAATTTAGCGAGACCGATTTCGAGCCAATAAATCAAACTGACCGGTCCCGGGGATGAGTCCGGCCGGCTGTATCTCCATATCGAGATTCTTTAGCATATAGAGTGCGAGTTGCGTAACCCCTCGGACCTAGCTCGCGGACTGTAGACGCCGAGCATCGTCCTGTGCTGGTTTTCCGAGCGTCTCTCGCGGCCATCTGCCCACGCCGCGCTAGCCGAGCCAGCCGCGCCGGCCAAGCCGGCTGGCTGGACCCGTTGTTTTACGAGCCGGCCCGCGCTCGGAGGGTGCTCTCCGCTCGACTGAATAAAAATTACTGAATATGTTGCATATAAAGTAAGTGAAAAACAGAGCTAGATGATGAATTACCGCGGGACAGAGCGGGGGTGGCCAAGATAACGCCCAGCGCCATCGATCACCGAGGCCGGTCTCCGCGCTATCCTTTCTCTCGTAGCGAGGCGATCGCCTATTTTGCTACCGATCCCTAGGCGTCCCTTCGAGCATGATCGATCTCGAGGAGCCGCGCCGTGCCGCGCCGCGCCGCGATCCCCATCCGTGAAAGGTGTAAAGTGACTCTAAGCGCTAAGTAAATCCGAGCCAAGCGGCGAGAGAAGCGTCGGAGCGAGGAAAGAAGGTGCGCCGGTGAAAGATGGGACGAAAGAGAGGGAGAGAGCAGAGAGACGGAACACGGTGAAGTCGAGCGAAAAGGGCGGAGGGATCGCCGCGGAGAGGCGTGAGAGCGGAGCAACCAGGGAGATAGGTAAGCAGGGACGCCGGAGACGCTTTCGAGGCTCGAGAGTCGCGCGAAATCTGCATTTCAGGCTTCCATCGTTCCGCTGCTGGCGTCTCCCGCGCGGCTTCCTGGAACCCGAGAGCTTTCGAACCGCTCGCAAACACTCGGCAATCGCGGGAAGAGCGAGCAGCATCTCTCTCTTTCTCCCTCTCTCTCTCTTTCTCTCTTTATCTATCTATCTAGCTCTGTGCGCGTCTGCACCCTGCACCGAAACGCTGAAACGCGCCTTCACGGAAGCCACGCGGAACCCTCGAACCTTCGAACCCTCCAACACTCTGCCAGCCCCCTACCAAACGTCATCCTACTTTTGCTTTCGGTATTTGCCGAGTCGGAGCGCAAGGAAAACCTTTTTCTCCCGCGCAGTGGCGATCCACGTTTGGGCACGGCCAAGAAGTAGATTAGCCCTGTCCCGCACCGATTGAAATATCTTCAAGATGGAAGGGTCTACTTTAGTTCTGCAGTCAACGTTTTACTTGTAGCGGGATCTCCTGCGAAAATGAGGGATCATGTGAGATGGGGCGGATGAAGCCTACACACGGTCTGGAAGACTTGTAGTTATAAGAATTCTGGGTGAAAAATTGCTGATCTATTACAACAAACTGATTACATTTTTTGGAATCCCGTAAGATAAAGGAATTTTCCAGCTGTCTGTTAAGGTACCATTTCTTCAGTAGCACAAACTTTGGTTCTGTTTGTAATAAAACTTTAGACTTGTCTTTTTCCTAATCGCTTTCTCTATTTTTCATAGTTTCCTTCATTATTGTCTAGATATCTACTCACTAGTGATTGCCTGATGATGGTACAAATGTGGCATTATCATTTTCCCATAAATAAAAGTCAATAAAAACGGCGACTAATACTTCCGAACAAGTCAATTTTCTAAGAAATCGAAAACTAAAGACAAGCTTCCACTGCTTCTACACTACAACCTTGATTATCTGACGTAAGCAGAGTGATACCAACGTTCATCCAAAAGAATCATTGCAGATCATTGTTTTATGTACAAGGACGTTACACTGTGTGTGAACAATGTGATGATAACAGTGATCGACGTATTGACAACCAAACAAGTCTTTATAAACTGATACTCAATTCATAAATTCTCTGCCATTCAACATTAATTACGTTTTATTTTTCTTATTGCAGAAATGGTTGTTAATACGGGTATGTGAATACATTAAGTTCTAATTTAAAATGAATTTAAATTACAGTACCTTTTGCGTCTTTATTAATTTATCCAATAAATTAAATTTCATACGGGCTGTCTTAGATCGAACCGATTACGTGTGAAACATATATGGACTGTAGAAAAATTTGATGTGGAGAACCAGATAATCGAGGTGCCACTGTATTACATAAAAATCGCAAGCAAGCAAAATCATCTCCCGAAACAGACAACCTCCGAGTCTATAAAACCGAGGTTGAACCGAGGATGGTCCCGCGGACGTGTCCAAAATTCGCAGGCGACGGCGATGAAAAATCGTTTTCCCCGGCCGGGCCGACCGGAAGGAGGGCGAGGACCGACGGCACAGCGGCAACAAGAAGAGGCGAAGGCGAAGGCGACGGGTAATTAATCCGCGGTTTTTCCTCGTCTAATTAGTTGGATTTATTCCGTTGGTTCCCCTTATCCAGGCAGCGGTCCTTCTTTTCTCCCCGCGGTCGTCAGTCTCGGAGCAGCCGGCGCGGCGAACCGCCTCGCCTCGCCTCGCCTCGAGTCGCCTCGACTCGACTCGTCTCGTCTCGACTCGATTCAACTCGACTCGGTTCGAGTCGAGACGGCGGCTCGACCGGTCGGTCGGTCGGTCTTTCGCTCGCTACGGCTCAACTTGGACGGGGCTGATGTATGGAAATGTATGCGGGGAGACGGAGGCCCGCATTTTTCCAGCCACGCTGCCTTCATTTCTCCACCCCGGCCACCCTCTTTCGACTCTTGCGGCAGGTTCTTCCGCGGCCACCCTCGTCTCCGCGAGCCTGGCCGCGTCTTTCGACTGGCTTTCGGCAGCCGCCCCCGACTCTCAGACCCCCGAGCCTCGGCTAGCAGTTCCCCAGCCCTCGAGAGCCGATCGCGCGCGCGCGCGAGTGTCTGCTCGTTAAATTCGCGTCAGGTCGGTGTCTCCCGCGCGCGCTCGCGGCCGTTCCCGGAATCCGTGCAAGATCCAGCCCGCTTAAGAAGGGATCCGCGTCCTCGCCACCCGAGATTTTCACTTTCCATTCTCGGGACGGCGTTTCTCGCGATTTCTCGCTCCTTTTTGCCGCTCGAATCCGCTCGCCGCGCCGCGGCGCGCCGCTTATAAGGTCACGCCGGCTCACCGCAAGCGGCCAGATCCGCCGCGCACCGGGCCATTGTTTCGATCGCTGCCGATCTTTTTGTCTGCTCGCTGCCTCCGTTCGATAATTAGGAGAACGCTGAATTCGAGGGAGACGGACGCTCCGAGCTCCGTGCTTCCCTTTCAAGTGATTTTTTGATACCCCCTCGATTTACATGCCGCGTATAAACGACGCGGCCGAACCGAGCGGCGTTTAATATTTATGCCTGCTCGCGAAACGCGGAACGCGACCCCCTCGCTGCGGACACGATTTCCACCGGGCGAATTTCTGCGCTCGTTGTAATAATTAGCGGCGGTGATGCAACGGCGATCGCCGCGTTTTACACGGTTACGTGACCGAATTAATTTTTCATCGTGATCGCCGCGGTCGAGTTTTAATTAAACGCGCGGTTTCGGATAAACGCGGCGGACACGCGGTGACGCGGCGTTTCGCTCGTATAATGAGACCTCGAGAGGACGTATCCCGCGAGCGATTTGAATCGAGAAAGGGTGGAACGCGACCGGCCAACCATTCCGACGTTCGCGTGAACAACGTGACGCACGCTGCACGCTCCAACTTTCGAATCGCCTGGTAAATCGATGCAGCCTGAAATATGTTTATCAACCCCCTCACGCTTCTCGGAAATTGTTTCGCCAAAGATCCCCGCGATACCTCGTCCATTTTTTCCAGGTACTTTGTCGATTTACATCTTAGAGTAAAACCAGAACGCTATCGAACGTTTTGCAGTACGTACAAATAGGAAAAGCTTAAGTCGATTGTACTACCCTACTAATTATAAACGCTACTGGCGAAAAAGTATTAGTGCTGATGCAAAGGATCGTAGATGGACTAAACGCAGAAGTTTAAGAATGACCGATATTTTCGTGAGGTTAACAATAACGAAAACCCAATATGTTCAAGACGTTAGGAATAGTGTCTACTATAATCTGAAAATAACTCTTTCTTAATTAATTTTTACATTTCATATCTATATTTTAGACAATCTACTATTGTTCCTCGATTACTGTTCGTCTACTTATTTAAAAATTTGTCATCCGTTTTTTGTTAATCTTTCTTTTACATTGTTATTTCAACGACGATATTACATAAATGTCTGACAATTTTTTATTTATTATATTTCCTGTAGTATACACGTTTATTATATCTACTATATATTTATTAAATATATATTACGCTAGGTCTTATTGTACTCTTTTGACGGTTATACAAAATCTTTTCTCGTTTACCTATTTTTTTTATAGCAAAGGCTTTTTACTTCTATACACGAATAAAATTATTATTATTATTATTACTATTATTATCACCAAAGGACCAATATCCTGGATAATAAAAGGAAATAGAAAAGAGTGATAAGAAGATGCTAAAAATGGTAAACAACTACAATGCGATCTAAGCAAGCGAAAGGTTTAAGTGCGAAGAGTCCCAAGAACTATAAGCATCTCGAAACCTTTAAAAGTTGTCTTCGAGGTAAAATCGGTCCCAAATCGGACCTCGATACGACGATTATCTCGAAACCTTACAATCGGCAGTATATTCCAATGTTAGTCGTGGTTAAACGTCAGTCGAACGCGGGTCTTGGTTTCAAGGAACGTCGTGTCGTGGCCCAGTGTTAACCAGGCCGGCGTGAGAATACCGAACGTGGTTCTCGAAGTGAAAAACAATCGCGAACACTCACCGTTGGTGTGCGGTCGCGGAGCGGCGATCAGCAGAGCGGCAAGACAAAAGAATCGCGGTGGCCATGTCCCGGGTTTCTCGGCTCTCGACCGTCGCTGCGCGTCGCGCTCGGCGACGCTTCTCCGAAACGACGTGCTTTATCCTGCAACAAGAGAAAAAGAGACCGCTCGGTAACATCTTACTAGGTGAGTTATCGAGGCAATAGATAAAAGACGATAAGCGCGCGCGCCGCGATGAATAATGCATCGCCATGGCATACGCGATAATTGCCGCGCTTCATTAAAACCAGATCGCTCATTGTCAAGGCAGCAGCGAGCGGACTCGCGAGCTGCTGGACTAACCAGGACCTACCGGGCTCGGTTCCCAGAAATTCTTCGCGGTCCGAGTCCTTTTCGAAACGGTACAAGTCCCCGGAACAATCCGCGACACTCCGCGTTCGCCAAAACCTGAGACAACGGCACCGCGATCGATTTACTCTGCTCGAGGGTCCCTTGTTCTGACCGACGCTTAAAAATGAAGGAACAACGGTCGAACGAAGATCGCATGTGTTCGTGGTAAAAGTGGTTAGGCGAGGTACAAGATCGCGAGGTCTCGAGACGATTGCTGGGAGAAGAGACTTTTACCTAATGCCTGTTGACTTCGATCGATGCAGAGCACTTTTTGCGCGAAGATTTGCGGGCCAGTTGAGATACATCCTATTCTGGTATGAATGAGGTATCCCTGGGAATCTACATAAATATTCATCAGAAACTTCGGACCATTCATTAAGGTCTTACACCTAAGCAGACGGTTTTTGAATCGTACGTTTAACACGACATACTCCTTGTCAACTGTTTTACTATTCCCTCGAATGTATGTCTCTAATAGACTACATTCTATGAAACTGCTGCTAACCGGCAGTTCGCCACAAAAATTCTGCCGTGCTCACAGCGTGGAATGAAGATGTTCTCGAAGACAAGACGGATTGGCAGATCACGTCCAGCTAGTCTATCGTCGCGATAGATAGGTGTCTCCTCCGATAAACTTAGGGGAAACGTTCCCGCCGGCAAAGAGTTCCTTTGGTTACGCGATCACGATCCGTCCGTGGAAACGTGGAACGCGAACAAGAGGGGAACGGAAACGAGCAACAAAAGCGTAGAGGGTGAACCCCGAAGGAAGACGACTTTGAGAAAGAGAGAGAGTCTCGGGTATAGCGTAGCGTGTGTGGCAACGTACGTGGAAGCCAGGTACATAAGGCTGGCATGGCGCGGCGATGCCCAGGCACGTACCTAGCAACGTACGTAGGTACGTAATGGGTAGTAGCCAGTAGGTGGCAAGGCTGCGTGACGAGGCGATTGCGGACCGTGACTAAAATATTTAAAAATATGTATCTTTCTGGCCGGACTGCCGTCCAGTTCCAGTTCCAGTCCCGGACTCTAACCGGAGACCGCCGCATGCCGCGCTGCCTCACCCTCGCCCCTTGCCACGCTGTATTTATTTCGCGTTTCCTTCCTGCCAGGCCGCGAGCCAGTCTCAACTAGCGAGGGCTGCCGCCCCTTTGCCATTCGAGCCCTCTTTCCCTCCAAACGACTGTCCCGGTCCTCTCGCGGCCTTCTCTCTGCCATTTAGTAACGAACCGATCGTGTCTCATCGATGAACTGCTCCAAGATTCGTCGCTACCTCGTGGAAAACGAGAACTGGCTAGGCGATATGACTTTCTCGTCCATAGAGTATAGCAGAAGTTGCGAAATCTCTTCTTCCTACCTTTAGCCTGCAATAGTAGTGCGACGATTCCTAATTGGTAAGCTGCACTCGCATCCTTCGGTATCGCCTGGAAAAAAGAAAAGCATGTAGGCAATATGATCTAGGTTCTACAGTCTAAGTCGGAAGACGCAGAATAGCTAGAGTTTCTCGCGGTTCTATCGTTAGCATCTAGCAGCGGACCTATGATCTCTGATCGGTCAACGGTCATGTATCTACATGGGATCAGACCGTGTCTGTTGTTTCTCGCACGCAACGGCTACTAAGCGGTCTACATACATAACGAGTAAACTTGTAAATAATTATATACTCCATATTACAGATTACAAACGATAATTTGTTTCGCTGAAGAGAGTCACTTCGATGTTTGTAGCAATTAATTATTATATTTCCAAATTTGCTAGTCAGTGAAGTTAGCATTGGTTAGGTTTTATTCTTCTTTCGAGAGGGCGATTAGAGCGAGCAACTCTGGCGATTCCCTCATAGAGCAGTGTAAATATATTTATTATCATTCGTACATCAAATATATCAGAGGAACAGCGAGATCTTTTTTACACCCGTTACATAGATCCCTTGCCGGCCACCGTGTAACGTCTATCCACACACGGCATGAGGCATATGGTATCGACTTACCAAGTCCACCTGAGGACCGTAGCGATGAGAATATCGATTAGCATATAAAGTCTCCGAAACGACAAAATCTTTTCTATGCAAGTACTTTTCAGATGTTGCATTGAACTGGTCTAAACATCGAACCGAATTAAATTTATGACGACAATTAATGAGCAGATCTACTCTTTACTTTAGCCGCGCACTTATCTAGAGCAATGCGAAGTTGGCACCATTAGCGCCATCCGTGTCAGTGTTTGGCACTCGAGGTTTTAAATTCTACAAATAGATTTTGGAAGTAGCAGTTACGTGTTAACAATTGTACAATAAGTTCTAAGCACTCGACCACTTAGGATAATCCTCGCCTTACCATGACGACCTATATTCGAATAAAAAATTGAAAAAATTAGCTACTGCTCTAAAAACGATGTACAATTGTCGACAAATCTTTGCTTCAAAACGTCCAATATAAAATAACGATACTGATCTTTCACTACCACGTTACGAAAAGAGAAATACATTAAAAAACCGACTAAACGATCACATCGATCTTTCTTCGTTGCCTTAAGGGCGAAGAACAAATTCATTGTATAATCGACAGAATGCAAAAAGAACAAACTGCACATAATCGCGTCGATCTCTCGGCATCGCGTTGCGTTTAACACCGCAGGACAAATTCGTCGAGAGAATCGACAGAATGCAAAAAGAGGAGTCGCGTGATCCTCGACCGGCGGAAAGGTGCAAAACGGAAGGTCCCCGGAACGGCCGATTAGGCTCGGTATCATAGTTGCGGCACGGCGGCAGGTGAGTTGCAACAACTGCAGGCCGGACTGCAACTGCGTTCGCCGTGCCCCGGGACACTCGGTCCGTGCGAAATGCCGGCAAACGGTCGTAGCCGGGTCTGCGCGATGCATATTCATGATTCTTTTTTTAACTGATCGGCCATCACGGGAAAAAGGAAGTGAGTTCTGCTGGGCGCAACGCGTCGCCGCGCGTTAAGGACAACCCGCAGGGCACCGCGACGAGACGAAACGCGACGCGACAGGGCGCATACTAATCGTGGGCCCGGCTGTGTTTTTTGTGACTTCCGATCCGCGACGCTGTACTCTTATATCTCGAGACCACGAGCTAGGAAACCGTGTTTCAGTCCCCGATAACCGGGCCTCGTCTGCGATCCATGATAAACGAACCCTTATTGCCAGCCGCTTTGAAATTTGAAAGCGTGGATGTATCGCCACAAAATGAAAATTTCCCACGTATCCGAGTGAACGCTGTTTCACGAGCAGGTGCCGTTGCAAGCAGGTGAGGTGTAACTATCGACTCGATTCTGTTCCAGGTTTCCTAGACGAGGACGAAGCTTCCAAAACCGATGATAAACGAAACGGAGAAATTCTCCCGGACCTTGGTGAGTATCCAAGAGAATCGCGAACTCCTTTCTTTCGCTGTCTTCCTTGTTTCCCGAAATAGCTCCGAACGATCGCTCCGGTGGTGGGACTGCGGCGAGGAGGAGTAAATGTCTGGGCGGGTGTACCGCTAATGGGGCATTAAATAAAAATATTCATTGGCAAGCGAGAGTAAGGGGGGCGCTGCGCCGCGGCTTACAGTTTTATGGAGCTTAATTGTGAGCGGAACGCGAGCTCCGGCATTCATTTAATTCGTATCGTCTCGCAGCCCCTGTTCCCGCGAATTACGCTTGGCCCAGAAAAATCCCCCGGCCACCGGGCTCCCTTGAAAAATGAACCGCGGCCACGCTGCCCTGAAATATTCACCGCCCCGTTAACTTTTCATTTCCCTCGGTTTGCCGCGATTTCCTCGCTGTGACAGATCGGCCCCCGCCTCTTCGCCCTGCGTTACGCGAAACGCTCTTTAGAAATCATTAGCAAAAACCTGGCAGGCGATGTTGGACGCTTCTAATCTTTCCAGTTCAGTGGAACCTTAATTATCCGAATTATCAGAGACATCGTATAGCGGAATAGTTGCATTACAAAATTGCTAGATTTAATTTGTACTAATTAATACAGGAAAAAATGTTATATAAATCTTGTCCTAGATCGATCTACTTTTGTATACAAACTTGAACTCCGATTTATAATAATTTACGAGTTCAATGGACATTTAATATTACGTTCGTTATTATAGAATTTTAATGTCACTATTATTGCTATAGTTGCTGCATACGCATCGTCGTTAATATACACTTTGCTAACAGATTTATAGATTTTTAACAACGCCATTATTATCATTGTTACTTCATGTTCATTGTCATCAGTGAACATCTTGCACGCGGTATAATGCAATATTTTTTTCCCGCCATTATATAGCTTGCATTTTCTTTGCTAGCATTCAATCTCGAATCTCATTTTCGCTCGATTATCATTTTCACTTGCCGAAACACAGAAGTCGCAATGAAAATGTTCGTTTATTCATCCTCCACGTTTACCGAACGAAAGCTCGTACACTTAACAGAAGCTACAATCATTGGAAATTCCATCGAGTATATTATACTACAAAGTTAGTTCTTCAGAAGTACCACTACCATTTGCCTGAGGATCGACGTCCAATTCCGATGATGTTTTAAAAATTACGAGGTTTACGCGGAGGATGGAAAATTTTCAAACGTCGTAGAAGGAGCGCGTAGGACACTGTACGGAGTGTCGAGCGGAAGTCTCGAGAAACGTCGGCAGTTAGCGCCGAAATAAAATAAGGATGGAACGAAGTGAAAGACAGGAAAAATAAGTCGGCCCTTATCTCGTCCCCGTCCCGTGCCGTTTGCCCTATGCATATTCAAAAGGAGCGTAGGGCCGTCCTTCTCTCTTTCTCGTTCTCGTTTCCTTTCTCTCTCTTTCCCCCGGCAACGTAAACTCTACGAGGCATCCCCCTGGTTCTCGTGGCTCGTTCCACGACCGACACTATACTTACCTACGTCCGCCACCCGCTAATTTCTAGGCTTCCTTCTTTAATTGCACTGGCACGATAATAACCGTGCGCCGGTCCTCCCTGTGTGCGTGCATTATACAGCTTGGCCCGTGAACGAATCCGCGCGCCGTGGCGTTGAGGACCTAAGTAGGTGTACATTGCAGCGTGCAACGAGGTAGCACCCGCTCGTACACCCTCGTCATCGCGATCATCTTCATTATCGTTGCGATCCCTAAAGAGAGGCAGCCGTGCTGCCACCTGAAGCTCGCGTACTTCTCTTTTTATGTCGAAACTCGATCATTTCGGGTGCCGAGTAAAGACTACCGGACCCCTCGATCTCTTGGTTTTATTTTTAAATGCCTGGCGAATGACGGATGTTCTCTTAAACAATTATCTGGTACAGTCTACCTGAAAAGTGTTCAAATAACCGTCATTATATCGTCTATGTATCATTTTCTTCATATTCTGTTTAAGTGCAACACTTTCGTAAAGTGTATAATTTAACTCTTTGCACTCGAATGGCGACTCTGCGGCACCATCAGAATTGTTGAATTATTTTTCAAACAAATTGTTACGTTATTAATGTCTATATTCAATGAATTATTAGAATCGTAAGTGTTATACGAACAAATGGGAACAGCATAAACGTAGGAAATGTAAATGGTAGCGTAGTTTAGAAAAACTGTCTTGGTTTTCGAGATAAGATAGCTTCGAGTGTAAAGTATTAATTAAGAATATGAAAGTATGGTTTACTTTGTGTTATAACGGGCGTAATCGTTAGAAACAGCAAAATGATTAACTGAACTTAGAAATTTATAATTTTTGTGTATGACCTATCGAGTTTACTCCAACTTCGATACTTTGTGGCAAAAGATATCTATAGTCTTAACAGTAGCGTTAATTTCTTCAAGTCTGTTAATTCATTCTACTATAGTTCGGCTGTTGCTTTGACGAATTAAACTGATACATCTAAAGAAAGAATTTTCATCGATTGCTGAAGAATTTTGCAACCAAACGTGTTCCAATTCGTTTCTAAATGTATACAAGCAAGAAAAGATTTTCCATGACCAATGAAGAATTTCGGAAATCATGTTCCAATTTCTGAAAAAATGGTGGATGACCTGTTGATGCTAGACTAGCCGAGAAAAGTACGTAGATATTGCACATTGTCTAAATCAATGAAACAAAAGCGGTACATCTAGTCGACAGCTGTTCCAAGGGTGTAGGCGAGCCCGGAGGAGGATTTCGAAGCGTCGAGCCGGGTCGTAGCACCTGGCCGAGGTCGCTGGAGGTTCGTCGACCGTTTCGCTTCTAATTAGACCGATTCGGCACTGGTGACGTTTCTGGACGTCTTGATAGTGTCACGGCAGCCGCCGGGTGCGTCGACGGTAAATATCGTCGATCGATGACCCGTTTTCCACGGCCATAATGGATCCTAAGTGGCGGGGGGGCAGCGGGCGTAAGGCCTTGCCGTCGTCTGGAAGTAGGCGCAGCGGAGAGCCGCGTGTCACGCGCGTCATAAGAATGCGATAAGACGAGGAGGAGCGCGGTGTCACGGCGCACCAACCCGGCGGACAATGCAAACTCGTCCCGTTTCGTTTCGTTTCGTTCCATTCCGAGTGAGCACATCACCGGCACCGCGCCATTGTGTCGGCCGCTCGCTCTCTCGCCACCGTTCCGTGCTGTTCCGTTTCGTTCCGTTTCGTTCCGTTCCGTTCGGCAACAAGCCGATACCATACGCGACCTCTTCGAACGCAGGAGCGTCGCCCGGTTCTGACCTTATTCCACTAAAATATACGCGGCTCGCATGTTAAATCGTCGCCGAGCGTGCCGCGCTCGCGGCGGTTCGACCGATCGGGTCAAGGCATCGGGCGAACTTCGCGGCCGACTTTACATAACTCCGCTTTCTGCTCGGTTTCTCTAGCAGCTTCTCGCAAAAATCATCTTCCGCCGCGACGGCTTTGTCAAAGGCTGACGAACCGCTGGACTTGTTTCTCATTGTCAGCGGGATTTGAATAGCTTCGCTCTGCTGCGACACTGACAGCTGCGGATCTTTATGCGGTATTAGCTTCTGGAAAATTGTGAAATACGAGAAAGCGTTTACATTAGCAACGATTAGTGACATTTTTAAATTCGTTTTGCTGCCACGATTTTTCTAATTGTACAATCCCCCTTGTCCACGGTAACAATGATTAGAACTTTTATATTACAATATCGTCTTGGGAAAAACGGAAAATTTATGTTCATTGTGTGCTTATATTTATTGACTCCTAACATGCTTGAGGGATGATCAAAAAATGTTCACTTAATTTTAAACAGGTATCATTGTTTCAACAATATTCTTGTATAAACGTTTATATTTTATTTCCACAAGTACCTAACGTTACTATTTAACGGTCTTGTATAAATAAATATACCTCGAACAGAAGAAATAATATTTATGGCACTTTTTTATGTGGATAAAAAATGACCCTTTCGAACCTTCTAATACTTTAGTGTGCTAGAGTTTATGCTTAAATATTAATGATAATTAAACGAAATTTTATTATTACCTTGAGCGAGCGCGTCAGTCAAATATGGGCGTCAGTCGATTTTAAAAATCCATTTTTATTGGAAATTTGAACAAACTGAATTTGTCTAGAATGTTTCGAATGCGAAAGTTAACTTTATAGTTTCGCTTTAATTAATTAAATTGCATTAACTATGTGGATATTTCAGTGGCCGATTGTCTGCGCTCAACGTGTTCAAAGCACAAAATAAATAAAAAATTGAAGTGCAAATTTCATTGATTAAATTTCACCTACCCAGTTTCGTTCCACCTGCGGAAAATCCAAAGTCCGTCAACAAGCATTGCGCAACAGAACTTGTTGAGGAAACAGTGGGCTCTTTTTCATGGGGACTAATCCTAAACATTTTGAGGCCAGGTAAACGCAGAGAAAAACAAGCTTCGTGAGAGGCTCGATGACACAAGAGAGAATACCGATCGGTCCCGAGACTGTCCCGTTGCTAATGGGTTCCCGCCAAAGTGTTACGATCCATGAGCATTGGTTGCTCGACCGTCGATTACCAGTTTTACCCGTCGAAGTGGAAGCAGGGTCCCGTTAGGCGCCAGCGTCGTTGCCAAGCTAAATTGACTAGGGTCAAAGTGCCAGGACGAGCTTCGCTACGGACCTGAAATGGTACCTTCTTCCTGGTGCACTGTCGACGCTGATTAGGAGGTTTTAATTCATCGCCGGGAAAGCAGATTATTCCGCACTTGACGTTCGCTAACGATCGGCGTGGCTCTCTGTTTACGGAACTCGCGCTGTGAACCGAGACTGACTAAACAAGCACGAGCGATGTAATAGAGAAAAATAATAATAGAGTAAAATAGAATTTTACATATTTGGTACAATCTAACCTTGAAAGCTCGAATTCATCGTGCCTGGCAGTTTCAGTACGCTTAGAAAGGTCTTTCGATTGAAGCGACCGAATGTTTGCAGGTGTAGTTATTATATTTAATATTTCGGTGCATATAACTGACCAACGGAGAACACAATTCGCAATTTAATGGGAAAGTTTTAGAAAATGATTTATTATGCGATATGAGTTTCGTCGAAGTACAAGGACCAATAATTCACGAATCAATGATGAACTAGAAGATAACATCTGACAGATCATTAAAGAGATCGAGCGGTCATTATGAGAGAACGTCATAATAAATTTATGCAAGAGTGTAATTGAATATGAAAAGTGTGGTTGAGTATTTGGGTGGTTGCAATTGTTAAATGTTGAACTTGTTTTATTCGTAAGAAAATTATCGGTAGATCTTGTTGAAATATCCTGTTGAGCAAGTATGTAATTCCAAAGTAGCCTTGCCTTCCGCCACTACGACCATAAACAAACTTCTAAACATTGTCTACCGACATTAAGATCAAAGAACGATAATGTAAGAGACAACAGGTACATCCTCCACAAGGGAGAAGAAAAACGACGCGCTACTTAACAAGTTCCACCGTCTCTCGCCAAGACGAGGAACAACATTTTCAACACCGGTTGTTGACACAAGCATGAAAGAATAGAGCTAGGTGCAAGAGACAGACAGCTCCGCGCATCCTCGAGAAAATCGTGCGGCATTTAGCAGAGAGCAGCGGATCCCGTTAGGCGCCGGCTTCTTCGCGGAAACCGGTGAACGCGTGCAAGAAGTGGCAAGATCGAAAAGCTGTTTAGACATCGACGGCGATTAGCGAGCAAAGCGACAACGGCGGCGTCGGTGCCGACATCGGCGTCGGCGTCGGCGTCGGCGTCGGCGTCGGCGTCGGTGGCGGCCAGATATCGAGGAAAGATGGGCGCGGCGCGCGGCATTCCTCCTCGAAGAGCTCCGATGGCATTGTTCCATCGCGTCGCACCTCGATCACGCCTCTGTCACGTGGCCCACAATTCACGGGACGTGACTTCTCGGCCCTCCTCCGGTTGTCTACGAAACGGCCGTCACACTTACACCGCGACTCGCTTCTTCGCCCGGCTATTATCCCTCTCCTCTCGCCTCCTTCTCGTCCTTTTCGACCGACGAAACGTAACGTCGCGTTGCAAAACGATCGCCTCCTGGCAGACGCGTGCAAATCGTCGCCTCGATTTCTTCACCGACGCCCGAGACCCTCTCTGATTGACGAGCTGGAACCAGCCGAGCATCGGAACACCAATTGCGGTTCAAGATACTCAATTAGGACCACTCCGATATTTTTCTGTCGCGTTCCTTCGCGCGCTACGTTTATTGAAGACGGGAACCGTTTGATGTTGTATTCTGGTGGTAGATAAAACACTAAAAGCAGCAGTTTTATATGCGTTTAGAAAAGTAGCAATAAGATATTTATTCTGATTTTTAACGAGCGTTATTGTAACAATCTGTCGGAAGTAACTTGTACATGTATTTTTGTAAGTAACTACAGGAATAATAGAAATGGGTATCTCTATAACCGATTATACATACCAAGGTTAATATAACGTGACCATCGATGGACACTCGTGTAAACGTTTATATAATTATCCGTCGAGTTACATTCGATCTTGATTCTGTATTGATCTCTCCGTGAAATCGTTTCAGGACATCCTCTTCGACAGTGCGCAGCCTTTAACCGTAATCTCTAAGAACGATACGATGATTACGAGACAGCATCATTGCCGAACGAAGTGCTCGTTTTTCCACGATTGCTTCCCCGCTGGAATCGACGTCTTCGCTATATCGTGCGAACGATTAATTCCGTCGACAATATTATGTCGCATTGGACAGCTTTATCGCTAGATCGACAGTGACAGTAGTAAACTTCGACTATTTTCCGCAACACGTCGCAGCAGCGGCGAACGCAATCAAGAGGCGGTCGGAGCATTCCTCCGGAGCGACTATATAATTTAGTTAGCATTATCGCGCGTTTCTCCCGGCACCGGCCATAAGCGTCCCGATCGTGGTTCTCGTTAATACGTTTCCGATAAAGTTTCACGGAGGCGAGCACACGATGTTGTGGTCGGACATCGCCGCGTCCGTTCGTCCGTTCGTTGGTTTTACTCGTTCGTTGATTCGCTCGCTCGCTCACCTGCCGCTCATTAGAAGCCTTATCGCTAATTAATCCCTACAGGAACGGCGTCACGGCTCTCGTGTCGTTCGTTGCCTCGCTCCTGTGCCCGCCTCCTCCCCTCGGCTCGCCACCGTTTGCTGCCTATTATGGTTATACTTCCTGAACTCGTCACCCTACCTCGGCTGCGGCCGTCTCCTGCCTCTATGCTGCGACTATGCTGCTACTATACCGGCTTTACTGGCTATACCGCCGCTACGGGCATCGCGGACCAGCGTATAGCCGCACGGTGCGTGCAGGAATCGCGGTCGTTGCCGAGAGTGCTCGCGTGTTTCTCCTTACGAAACGAGGGGATAAACCGACCACCGGCCACCCTTCGCAGAAACGAACAGTCATCCTCCCGATAAATCTCTGCGCTCCTCTATGGCAACCCCACCCAACCCCCTCCCCCCTTCCCACTCGTTCATTTATTTAGCTCTTCTTCTTCTTCTTCTCCTTCATTCATTTAACCACTCGAAACCTCGGGCTTCCTTTCGGCCAAACATTCGTCTGGTTCGGTATCTCGGAATCTTAACCCCGACGCTCGCTTGTCCATCACTCTTCAGTTGATCGGGGAAAGGATACAAAAGTGGACTGGGGAGCTTTGTATGCTCTTTTTCTGCCAACAACTTTAATGAATTGACGAGAATGTAACAGCGCTCTTCGCTTCTTCTAATCTCTTCACGGTTCCGCGTTTCGGCTAGTCATCGTCACGAGTGCACCAAGTGCACAATGCACTGTCCCTGGCAAAAACTATTCGCACACCATTTTAAACGCAATAATTTTCTTTTACACGCGGCTAAACGAATTGAATTTCTTTTCTCTTTAACGTCCGCAAGATTATTCTACTGGACAAAGTCTATGATGCTGTTTTTTAATTTTGCCGTTATTTGAAATGATAGAAAAAATTAAGAAGCTCACGTTTCCTAAATTTTTTATTGGTATCTAGTAGAAGAATTGTTTAGAAATGCATTTTATAGATCACCGTAATATACTGAAAATTGTTGAAGCTCGTGAAAATCACAGTTATTTTACGGATATTAATTAACAATAGACAGTTTTTACATCTTTCAGTAGTTATAGGTTGACTATGACAAATTGCCATGAGATTGTCAGTGTGCGCAAATTGTATTATTGAAACTTTCGTTCATGGTGCGTACAAAAGTTTCAAATACACGAGCTTTTCGTATTTCCTTGTCATTCCGAGTAATAGCAAAATCAAAAGAAAAGTATTTCAGTCATTGTACAAGAAAGCTAGTCCCTTCAAGTAATTGCATCTTAAAAGCTGTTAGAATACTTTTTGCTATTGGCTACAGTAACGTTGAATAATAACAGAGAGTATGTAAAAAAATTTGCTGGAATTTCACTTTCGAAATGGACTACCATTGCAGGACCAGTAGTGTGGTCTACAATAACGACAGAAACAAGCATCGAAGCTTGAAAAATATGCGTAGAGCCAGTTGCGAGAGCAACGGAGAGACAAGTACGATTGCTGAATGAATTCGCGTCGATCTACGCGACAGAGACCATCGATCCGCAGACAATTGCGGCACGGAGACGCAGGCGACGAAATGATCGTCCCCGACGAATTACGTAAAGAACCTTTTCACGAAGGCGGCAGCACGCGCGGCTATCCGCAAGAGGAACACAGCCTCCGATCGTACAGCCGATTCGTCGTCGTCGTGGTCGTCCTCTCGCGGGTTGTCGGCCGTCCACTGTCCACGCCGATAACGCAGCCGGCGACATTTACAATAATGTATTCAGTCAATGTGTCAAGAGGGGTCGATCGTTGTTTCAGCGATCCGCGACGTTGTTAAGCCACTTAAGCTCCCGGGTACGCGACAGCTGGCATAGGTCAGTATCATTATCTCGCGAGGAACGAGAGTGAAACGACGAATCGATAGACGGACGTACGGGACATTAATATACATGAAGAGATCGAGCGGGGACCCCTACCTTCCAATCAGGAGCTTGACTCCGGCCTTCTTCGCCGAGGCAGGCTTCCCTTTTGCTCGGGGACTTCTCCATAGGGCCCATCCTTTCCGAAAACGGGAGAGATACTTTGATTATCCGGTACATAGTTACCGAAATCGCAAGCGCAATTCCTGGCAGCCGAGGTCCAATTTTTGAAATTGAAACATTTGCGGATAATTGTTTTAACGAAGCACTCAAAATAAGTGCAATGAGTTTAAACGTGTAAAATATAATTATTTATTAAATAATGGAATCTATTGATTTTCCTTTCATAAATTTTAATTACATAAAAAGTAATAGCGTTTAACTCTTTGCAATTGATGCTACACCGGCGAGCATATAAATAAGGAAATATATATTGGATTATTTTTAAAAGGGCACGAGGAAACAAATAATTTTTTAACCCTGAAAATGCAAATTAAGCGAGCAAAAAAATTGTAATTACAACTCAATCGGTTAGCGCGATGGTTAGAGCGTACGATTTCGGTGCTGCTGGGCTCGGGTTTCAAATCCCGTCGGAGGCTAAGTTTTTTTTTCGTAAAACACATTTTATTTTTCCAATTCTATATGACATGGTTTATTTAAATGACTTTACAAATATGTTTGTAATGTTTCCCACATTCCCACATTCCCCATTCCTACATTCCTACATTCCACATTCCTACAATCCTACATTCCTACTTTCCCACATTCCCACATTCCCACATTCCTGCATTCCACATTCCTACATTCCACATTCCTACATTCCACATTCCTACATTCCACACTCCTACATTCCACATTCCTACATTCCTACACTCCACATTCCCACATTCGTATATTCCTATATTCCTACATTCCTACATTCCTACATTCCTGCATTCCTACATTCCTGCATTCCTGCATTCCTGCATTCCTGCACTCCTGCATTCCTGCATTCCTACATTCCTACATTTCCTCAGTCCTGCATTCCTGCATTCTTACATTCCTACATTCCTTCATTCCACATTCCACACCCCTGCATTCCTACATTCCTACAGTCTTACATTCCCATATCCCGGATCCCATATTCCATTTCTGACCATCTTATTCGGCTATGACCTTTGGTCTAATGTATTGAACTTTTTTGACATCGTAGCACGATCAGTTAGACTTTTTTACCTGAGCGTACAATTATAATTATAAAAAATGGGAATGCTAGTTGAGAATTGTGTAACAATATGATTATCCGGAAACTCTTTATAAAACTTCTTTTCAACTGTGTTACGATAATTACCAAAAGATTGAAATTCAATGGTTCAATAATCCGAGGAACGTCAACGACCCGTCACTCGATTCATCAACTTATGCCTGGAGAACTGGTCTGTAAAATCGGAAGGGACCATGTGAAATTCAACGATCAAGAAAAAAAAAACACTATCGAAGGGACGATGAAAGATTGCAAGCTGATGGAAGACGAATTTGAACCGTCGACGCAGGAAAATATCTCGCCGACAAAAATCGGGGAGCATAATCGTTCGATGAAGAAGCACCTGTCGACAAGGGGGGGAGAGGCAGGATCGGCTGGTATCGCGAGGCATCCGTGGAGGGGTCGGTAGCCGAAGCGTTTTTTAAATCGGCCGACACGCGATGCGGCTGGAACAGCTGTTTTAGCATGGGCGAGCGTCGATCGTAAGACTTAATCGAGCGGTGCGCGTTGGCTCGTAACGCGGGAAAGAAAGCGAGAAAAGGAGCCAGTCGATGGCTCGCAAGAAGGAGGAGTAGGTGGCCGGAGGGGGCCGAACGAGTGGGACGAAGACAAAGCCAGATAGAACACCCACCAACCGGCATAGGCGCGCGAGGAGCCGGCAACTTGTTAATTATTAATCAGCATGTTTAATTCATATTGCGCGCGCCAGCTGTTTGTTTCCTTGATGCGCGCTAAGGTCTTGTACTTACTACACCGCTTAAGCGTTACCGCAGGTAAGCATCGCGCTCCGGGTGCTTAGGAATTCTCTCTCTACCGGCTCGCCGGCCACCGCGCCGACCCTCCTCGCTCCACGCGCCCCTTCCCCGCTGCAGCCGCCGTTTCCCTCCATATTCGCGCGCGGCCCCCCTTTTATTTTCCTCTCTTTCCTTTTCTTTCCACCCGGGACCCCGACGTCTCCCACGCCACCGCGCTGTTTACTATGTATCTGCTAACGTAACGCGTTCCCCCGCGTCTACATATGCACCTCGCGCATCGCGCGATCACAAGGTCGTCTCGTTCACGAGCCTACGCGTGCAACTCGCCGCGGACGGCTCGCGAGCCCGTCCCCCTTTGTCTTTTCTACTTTCTTCGTCTTAACCGATTACCTGGCCCGTTCTACCCACTCGCCATCGCTTAATTGTCCCGTTTCGCCGCGATATCAATCTATCTACCATTCCATCGTGCTCACCTAATTGTCGTGGCCGTGTCGCTCCAGCGCCGATGCCGAAATTATTTGAGCCATCGAAGGTGTAGCCACAGCCAACTGTGCTAGATTCTGGTCAAGGCTTGCGCCCTCTGAAAAGAAATCACCTGGCAGAGAGACTAGCCTAAACAAAGTTCAACATAATAATCTGAATAATTACCAACATCGTCGTGAAAGTAGCTCCCATCATAGCCACAACCTTGCACAAGATTTATCGAAGTGTTTATATCCTTTGGACATAAGTGGATTGAAATGAAAAATTTAGTTATCGACCAATCAGAATGTGAACAAGGAGCTGAACACCTACGCCTGAACGATCGCGATGATTAAACATCTCGAAACAGTCAGATACGGAGCTTTCTGTCGAACAACAATGATCATAGTGGCACAGCACAGCGTGCTCCCGGGCATCGAGATCACCGAAGCGCCAGCATCCCCAAAACTGCATCCTCAGCGTGATGATGGACACCTAGCCCACGAAAAATCCCCAACAATTTCTCGGTGGGGAATATTCCTGAGGAGCGTTACATCGACAGTGGACGCGGCCCTGTCGTTTCCAGGACGCTCTTCCGCCTTCGTTCCATGGCTGGCAGGGGTGTTTATGGGATTATTATACGAACGGTGCCGAGTAGAAGGTCCGTTGCTCGCGCGAGGATCCCGCGAAAGACGGAGGGCCTCTACCACCTCGTGATTCAATAGCGCGCGAACCATAAGCGCGCGCGCGCGCGCGCGACTACGCCGGCTAGCGTGTAGGTATACACAGTCGTGGAAACATCCCTTCGCGAGCCAGAGCCGTCTGGAGCTCGCACGGGGTCATAAAAAAATACCCGTCGAGTGAAAATAAATCTAACCTCGGCTCGGCCGACCGGTCTCCCTTAACGCGGGGTAATAGAAACGAATGGCCCGGAGTGAGAGGGAAGGGTCGAGAATGGATGCGACACCGGGATCTTATGTAACGCTCGACTACGTAATACCCGGGGCTTTTTCCACCGTGTCATAAGACACTTATACGCGAACCGAGATTTTAGCTTTGTCCGCAATCTCCTGTCTCGAATGCCGGCCGAGTGGATCTTATTTACGAGCCTGGCGAAGACAAGCGAAACGCGGGTATAAATTGAACGATTTTTAAATGCGAACGAGCTCGGAAAGATACTGGCATGATGCTTCGTTCGTTATTCTGTTTTGACTCTGATCAACGCTTTACGACCGTAATTTTGCATTTCGAACTGCGACGTTGGATAAAGGCTATAGTCTTTAGACAGCGAGGGAAATAATACAGCAAACAATGGTTTATCGTTTAACCTTTGTTCTGCGTTCATTTCTGCCATCGTTTAACAATTTATCTGGGGTTTTACGTTTTGGATGAGTATATGAATCCGCATGAAATTGGTAGAAAATTCAACATTGAATAAAACCAATAGGTTCGTGAAAATAGGGGTGACATTGTTCAGAAACTGATGGCGAAAGCGCGACTATAAATTACAATTTTGAAAATACAATTGGAAAAAGAACTAAAAGAGATACGCTGCACTTTCGAAGTTGTGTCTCTGTGAAACTGAAAAATGGTGAAGTGAGACATACAGACACACATATGATTGCTCCTAAAATAACAATGAACTATATTAACGGACGCAAAAAGTGATAACGTAATGTTTTGATAAAATTTTCTCAGTCTCGACTCTATACCTGCTGAGTTAGAAAAGTGACCAGCGCGTGTTGCTTTATAAAAATGGCAAGTCTGAATTTATTTAATCTTTCCCTTATTTCTATTAAAAAGTACGTTTAAAGACAAGAATTTGGCCAATTGTCATTTCAACCGGCATGATAGATAAGTCTTCACTGAAAAACATCAGTCATCCATCCTATGCTGTAACAAACCTTACTCCAATCTCTCTCATAAAAATCCGCATCGATCCTTGCAAACAGGAAACAATGAATCGAAAGTGCATTTCCAACAGTCTCTTCGTCTTCCAGTCTCGATATCGTCTCGCATCATTTATTCGTTCGCCTCGTAGTCGAGGATCCCACCGAGCGATGCAGGTTATCGTTCGCGGAGCTACCGTCTCTCCATTTCCCGTATTAGCCGCAGCGCATCGGTACCTAATCGCCAAGGCACGAAGATGGTTTCTCGTGGAAGCTGGCGAGTATCGCGGGATATACTGCAACATCGTCTCCCTTGACAGGGCGCAGGGAAAAAGGGAAAATGTTATTGAAGGATCGTAGGGAACGGGGACGCGGTGGAACACGGTGGAAGAAAGATGAGCGTCCGGGGGAGAGAAAAACGTGGCCGGAGCTTTGCCGGGGCGAAGAAAAGAGAGGAAGAGCTGGATGGAGAGAGGAGGAGCTGGGTAAAGAAAGAAATAGAGAGGAGAAGGTAGAGAGGGGGAGGGGGTGAGAGAGAGAGAGAGAGAGAGGGAGAGATGGGTAAGGCTGGAAGACAGAGGCTGGGTGGAAAGGGAATCGCTGGCAAGAAGACAAGGGAAGAGTAGAGGAGCTCGGCACAGTGGGTTTACCGCACTGCTACCACCCTTAGCGCGCGGTCTGAGTTCATTGCGCGAGTCATCAGTATCCATAAGCGATGAGTTACCTCCCCGGTTCCCTGCCACCGGGAGTCGATGGAAGAGAGGAAGAACGGACGGACAAGGCGGACGAAGGACGAAGAGGAGCCTGGGGGACGAGTATGGCGAACGGAAGGAAGAAAGGAAGAGCAGCCGGTGGAACGGACTAGGGGGTGGGAAGAGCCGGAGGTTGAGTTGGGGCACCTGGTTCGGTTGTTCGGAGCACTCTCCACCCCTCTGGTCCAGGATGCTGCAACGCCCGTGGCTGCGGGAGGAGGACGAAGGCCGAGGACGAACGGTGCCGTTGCCGGTGCCCGTGTCGGTGCTGTGGGTGGTTGATTTTCTTAGGTCAACGTATAATGAAGCCCACCGCGGGCGACCGGCGGGGGCAGGGGGGCAAGGGGCCGGGAAGAGAGAAGAACGCGGACGACCGGCGTCCTAGACCAATCCCCGGGCGCCGCGGCGAACAACCCCGTCCCGGGGGCGAGCCAACCGGCGACTCCACTTTCAGAAGGAGCCTCGGAGAAGGCACCTTCCGGACGGAACCGCTGCCTTCGATACGCTCTCCTTCGGACAAGCATCCTCTCTTTCCCGCTGCTCATCTCTCTCTCTCTCCCTCTCTCTCTCTCTCTCTCCCACTCTCTCTCTCCGTCTCTCTTTTAGGTCTATCCCCCGCAACGTCGCCTTTCACCGACACTCGGTGACCCGCCTAGCGTACTCTCGCTTACACGCTCGCGGCCAAAGTTAATAACGGATGATGGTCCACCGGTGCACGCTTCGACGATTGAATTAAACGAGCCTAGCCGCCACCTATGCCCTTCTTCCCTTCGCGCCGATGTCAATGATTAGATCCCGGAGAGTCGACTCCTTGGGTCCGGACGAACGTAGCTGCGGCGTTAATGTGATTGCTGGCCTACCATATGTGGGTCATGATTTTGGGGAATAAAGAACGACTGTTCGCGGTTTACCGGTGGCGAGACATTTATAACAATACCAAATAACAATTAAAATCAAATCTTGTATAAATCCTGAAAAACGATATTACCGATAGCGTACGTGTAAGATTTACAACAGAGCCGCTATCATTCTCACCGAAGTAATTGCTGCTGCCAGGACAGCTGACGATCGCCATGCCCAGATTCGCATCTTAGAAGTGAACTCCTACGACAAGCCCAGAGGAAAACAGTATACCGTTTGATCCCATAAAAAGCAGCGTGTCCCTTAGGACAGAGGAGCTGCGACATAGTCCAAGAGCGTTGCAGAGAATGGCTGAAAGGGATCCACCGAAATCCTCCCCGAAGCCGAGAGAAACGGGGATCGAATGTTTCCGGTTTCGAGTCGCGTAGTCGATGCGCACCGATGAACGGTCAAAGAGAGAACCGCAAGCAAGAACGAAAGAAAGGAAGGAATGAAGGAGGGTTACTATCGAGGTGGCGAGGGGGGCAGGTGACCGGTCGGTTGGTCGAAAGTCCGTGTTCTTGGAGGCAAACGGGGCGCGATGGAAAAATTGCCTCGATGTAAAAACATGAGAATCGCTTCTCCCGACGTCCACACTCGATAAAACGACCCCAACTCAGGAGAGATACGCGATCCACCGGACCGCATAGAGAGAGCATTCGGTCGAGAACACATTGATGGAGAGAAAGAGAAAGAGGGAGAGGGAGGAAGAGAGAGAGAAACAGTAAAATAGAGAGAAAGAGAGAGAGACAGTGGGTACAAACGGACCCGATCGCCCGGTTCCTCCGCTTCTCATCTCCGAGGAAGAGCCAGGGAGAAAATGGCAGGACTCTCTCCCGTTTCTCGGTGACCGGGGGAGAGGAGAGAGAAGGACGAACGACAGCGCATCGACTCGCATCGCCTCGCATCGAAGCGTCGCATCGCATCGAGTCGAGTGGTCAGCTATCGAAACCTCCTACCCAGGGGCCGTTCCACCCCCTCCCTCTGGGACTGGCTCCATTGGCCAATAATAAAAAAATATACGATCTGTTGGCTCACACGGACAAGACCCGCCGGCACGCAGACCAGCCCAGGAGTCCGCCGAATTATACGTCGAGGCTGCTTCTAAGTGATCGCATTTCCACATAGACGAGCTGGCCCGATACGATATGAAAGACTGGCCGGTGGCGTTATTGCCGCGTGGACGGCGAGACGGGGCGCTGAAAGGGGGCCGAACGGTGGCCGAACGGTGGCCGAACCGGGGGCTGGAACCGGGGCTGCGCGCCGCGGGGCGCCTACAACCGAGAACCGTCCCGGTATTATCGGACTTTGGATACTTTTCCGATTCTTTATGATCGCCGGCCAACCCCCGGCGAAACTTGCGAAAAAAATACTGGTCGACAATAAACGACCGATACACCGAGCTGTCCGGTTCTTTGTGATCGGAACGATCGATATTTTCAGGGAACACCGATCGCAGGAAATTATTAATCGCGAACTTCTTTCGCCACGGGGGGTGCTTTCTAGTCGACGATTTACTGTGGCCTGTCTGTTTCTCGGAAGAATTTCAGACGTATCGACAGAGTTTGGAGATGAGCATGATTTACTTATTGTGCTCCTCTAGTAGCGTGGATAGATGTTATAGCCGTTCGTAAAGAGATCTCTTTTTTTCAATAAACGCGCTCAACAATTTTTGTTGTCATCGTCGAGTAGATTGCACTATGATGTTCTTTGCAGTTTTGACCCACGGGTAACATGTAAGATATAAATATGTATATGCAATTTTATGCATCGAAGAACTTTATTATGAAAAGCATAATATCGTTTATCACCAGACACAATTTTTATGCAAATTTACGGAGGCTATTCATGTATTGTTTTCTTAATAATTTGAACGAGTTAAGAATACTACATTATTGGAACAGTTCTGAATATTTTTTACTGCCTTGCACGTTGTATATTCATTTTTGCCATAAATGCTTTAAAATTCACAATCACTTCATGAGAAATGAAAAGAAACAATTTATGCTTGCATTGACCACTACAACTGATACTGCATAAAACAATGGCCAATGAAGTCATTACATTTAACTCTATCCTTCCTTGCGATACAATCGATAATAAAATATATGGGGTTAATCAGCGTCTGCGACAACTCAACACATTTTAACACTGCATAGACTATTTCATCCATCGGCGACTTTGACACAGAGTATGCAATTAATCTGAGAAAATGGATGACAAGTAGGCGTCAATGTATCTGTGGTAGATCTAGCCACGGAAAGACCGTGCGATTCTTTCTATTGTGATTTTTTGGAGAAGAGGGGAAACGGTGTCTGAACGAAATAATTAATGTTTCCGGTCGGTTTTGTAGATAGAAGCGCGGACCGTGAATAATTACGTGGAATCTATCGGCGCACCCCTGGTCGGCCGGGTGGCCTGGGGTGGCGAGCTAACGAAAGAAAGATGATCCATTCGTCATAATATAAAAATGGCCGTGACAGCGTTATCTGCGGCCATTTCCTGCAGCCGTAGCTCCGGTTCCCCGATCTCACTTGTCACTATACCGGAGGTAATGATCATTACCGGGGGTTCCATTCCCCGCGAAGGATACATAAGTATAGCTAGGAGCCGGGGCTGGTGGAAGAAGAGGACCACGGTGGAAGGATCGCGAAGAAGAAAGAGAGCCCTAGGAGGTGGAGGAAGACCGAGAAGGGTGACTAGAGGGTTGAAAGTAAAAGACAGTGATATAGACTGGGTTCTCGAGCCTGGGATCTTCTCGCTTCTCGACCGGTCTCTCCCTTTCTCTCTCTCTCTCTCTCTCTCTCTCTCTCTCTCTCTCTCTCTCCTTCTTTCTAGTTTCTCGTGTCAGCCATGGGTGGGACAAGATGGCCGCTGCTGCTAGGACTCGAGCAGGGCCCGGTTGGGTTTATGCGTCGTAATAAATGGTAATTTAAAACAGCGAGAACTAACAATTTCTTTCTTTATTTCTTCCCCGGCGCTCGGGAGGAGCACCCACACCCACGCAACCCTCGGCACACCCGGTAGAGTCACGGCCGGCACACGTACGCCCCGGCCAGAAGGGTAGTTTTCTTCGAAGGTGGTAAAAGGAGAGAGGATCCGCGAGCGGGGCACCGGGGTGCAGGGAACGGGGAACAGGACGATAGGCACTGCCTTTCTTGAGGATATACCAACCCGGGAACCCGTGAACCAGCCAGTCAGCCAACCAGCCCACGTAATATAAAGAGATATGTGCCCGCGGAATAGCATTACCATTAGGAGATATAGTTTAGCCGAGCCACCAGATGAGATGAGATACTGCGGCTGAATCATGCATGAAGCCAAGGTGCGATCCACCACCTTCTCACACGTTAGACCGCTGCCCTTCTTTTCCTCCCTCTCTCTCTCTCTCTCTCTCTCTCGCACTCTGTTCCTCTGCCTCTCTGTCTCTCTCACTCTTTTATCTCCCTGTGTACAGCGATGCCAGTTTCGTATCTTGGATATGCACCTCCCGACACACCTGACGAGTTGTTCCTGCGCTCCTTCCATCCGTCTCGCTGCCTTTTACAGCTTCCTCGAGCCTTGGCTGTTTTCCATCTTCCAGCTTCGCCGTGCTTATTAAATTGGCGAACTGGCTCCAAGTCGCTAACCAACGAATCCCAAAGTTTTTCGAAATACTGGCTCTGCGGGTCACTTCTCTATTTCTAGAAGTTCGTTCAACAACTTCTATACGCTCGAGGTACAAGTCTGACCACGCTACCTTGATGTATACCTCGGGCGTTTCTAATGCAGGCACACTCTTCGTTCGAACTGCCGTAGCTCGGTGTAGAACAATTGTACGTCAGAGTTTTTTGCAAGAGCGAAACTACGAGCTTTCAAGTTACGGTGATTTTAATCACTGGAAAAATTTCAGAGAACGTAGACCAAACTAAATATAAAAAGGAAACAGTAACTTTTCCAAAAATAAAACCATCTTTGAGTTTTTGCTCGCAGCATCGTGGACAATTTCTTTTGGAAAAATTTATATAGTATTGTGGAACTAGAAGCTATGTGCTTTAAAACGCGTTTAGCTGCGCTTTTATACTATTTCTTTTAAAATGAAGTTGCAATAGTTTGAATATCTCGTATGTACGTCACTTGTAATTTTTATCTACTGCATTTGGTCTCTTCATTGCACTAATTCCGTGAACATTCTTTCCGCTATTTTATACTCTACATAAGGTATATTTCTAGCTCTACTTTATTTTTTATTATTACAATTCACACTTGAATATGCAGTAGGGTATAAAGAGATCAGTGTAGTGTTAATAAAAAACAGAGTCTTAACTCTGATAGTATACTGTGGTCTCTCATGATCTCTCTCTATGTTACTATACTATGTAACGTATTTTATACACTATATTCGTAATCAATAATAGTGATAAGACTGGCATATTTGTATCCATATGTCGTAAAAATGGGTTATCCTTATAAATAAAAAAATAAGTAAATAATGGTTACAAGTGCGGAATTGCTCGAACCACTTTCGAATATTTGGTTAATTTAATCTTGGATCGCATTTGTGAAATATCTCAGTTATTAATTTTTTCGACAGAGCCGACTCTGATACCGAATTTGTAATCTCAGTGCACGTGGCACCAGTTTACAATCGAAATCGTTCCGCATCGATGACCGAATCGCAACGATCGAAGGGGTTGTAGAGAACGATTCCCTCATCGACGCGACCCCCGAATCTTCGGGAAAGAACAATCTCGGCGGTCGTTACGGGCGGCAAAATTGGCGGCGTGTTCGCAGCGAGTAAATAACACGCAATCCAGGCAGATTGTGATCTAGCGGACGAGGAGGCAGCGTCTGGGTCGAGCGAGCGAGCAAGAAAGAGAGAGAGAGAGAGAGAGAGAGAGCAGGGGAGAGTGAGAGAGAAAGAGAAAGAGAAAGAGAGAGAATGAGAGCGGCCGCAGCGTCGGTGGCACGAGATTAAAAGACAAATTAGCATAATGTGTGCACGCGCGGCCTCAGCCACCCCATCGGTGGCAGCAGAGGGGCGGTATTCGTCCCGGGAGCAGTTCCGCCGCTAATATCTCCGTCGCCGCGACACGTTTCGTGGATGTCCTGCGTATCAATTTTCATTCATCTTTCCTATAGGCACCGTAACAACCTGGCTCTCGATCGACGATAGGAGAGGCCCGGCTCTTCAAACGAGCGACGGGAAGAACGTCGCGTTGGCAACGCGCAGGCGACGGCAGCCAATTTCTCTCGGCGACTTTTTAATCAGTCCACCGGTGGAGTAGTTTGACGGTGGTCTAACGAAAAAAAAAAATAAAATATAAAAGAGAGAGCCTCTATCGAGACAGAGGGGCGACGAAGGGGTGTCGCCGATGCAAATAGCGCGTTTAATAAAGTGTCGCGCGACTGCCATTTGAATACCGTGGCATATTCACTTTTCTCGGGGCGAGACTGCCTACGAAAAAAAAGCACGACACCCGATGAAAAAAGAGGCGATCGCTGTGAACCATGATCCCGAGATGAAGCGATGGCCCACGGATGCCGTCTTTCGAAAATTCACACCAACGATTCGAACTGTCTCGTTCTCAACGGGGAAACTGCTTCACGATCATTCTGTAATTCGATCTGAAACGCAATTAGATCTATAATTAGATAGAGAACAAAATTAGACAGTTTTTGTATTTTTGGGAGAAGTTCCATTGGCATGGTGATCTACGTTGTTTATACTAAAAGACATTAAATATAGCATACAGTAAGAAAAATTGTTTATAGCATTGAATCATTGCTAAACACGCTGTAACAAGTCACGGGCAAGTATCTAATCGATACTAATCTGTTTATACAGCTGTCAATGAATTCGGCCGCTATTAACTACATTATGCGTACAATATAACAATTGTTTATGTCAATTAGAAAAAAACTGGAGCAACATGAAAGCATCCATTTTCATAAGATGAAACTAGGCGTGTACATCTTAAAAAGATATTTTAGTCAGTCTATTGTCTTGAATCACACTTTTTAAATTTTGTCATAATGTAGTTCTTAAACCTTAAAACAAAAGACGTTTGTTGCGTCTACATTTCTCCGCTTTTCCGCAATATATTTCTAGAAATAACATATCCTTCGCCTGGTTTATGTGAAGCGTGTCCTTGCTATTTTTGAGAACGAAAATAATACTGCGAAAAGTTGGCGTACGCGAAAACTATAGTCTCAGACTATTCAATTGCAAAGTAGACGGAAGAATTTCAGAGGACGTTCGACGGAAGACAACGCGTACACCGCCTCGATATTTCAGTGCGCATCGAGCAGGATAATTCTTCTGGCGGTCCGTTGGGGGATGAAGGGGTGTCGCAAGGTAACGCGTCGCTAGGGAACAAGGAAAATACATTTGTCATTGGGCCGGTGCGGCGATCAGGCCGGATTTGGTTCGGCCGGAGCGAAAGGGCGGAAGAAAGCGTTCCCGAAGAAAAGAATCCGGAATCAGGCCGGGAACGGAGTAGGCGGGAAAAGCAGGTGGTGGTGGCGGCGCCGGTTGGTGGGGAGCACTTATGCATTTATGCATTCATATTTCCGTGGTCTCCGCTCTCCAGACGAACCGTGGAAGAAGTTGTCCTCGTCGTCCGCCGCGCCGCGCACCGTCGACGAAGACGACAACGAAAACGACGAGGACAGAGGAGGAGGGCGAAGAGGAGCAAGAGGACAAGCTGTGTGCGCGAAGGTACAGCGTTTCTATCCCCGAAGAAAGAGGAGAGGAGGTCGCCGAGGAGGGAGGGAGGGGGGGGGGGGGGGGGGGGGGGGGGGCAACGGAGAGAGGCGGTGGGCGTAAAGTTGCCCCGGAATAATAATACGGACAGCTCGTGCCTGCTCGAGGAAAAAATCTGAATACATGAAACGTAATGACGAGTCGGCCCTACCCCTCTTCCGAGCAGAGGCGTCCCAGCCACTCCGAGCAGACACCGTGCCCTCCCGAAATAGAATTTCAGTCTACTCCGCACACGATCTTCCAATGGACCCTGATTCTCCTCCTAGACCTTCGGAACGAACGTCGAACGCCTTTTGGGCCGACTCCAAACCGATGTTCCGAGGCCGACAAGCTGTTCGGGGTAATGTTGTTTGTCCGCGAGACCGATCCTGTCCGCAACAGAGATTGCGATAGCTTAGCCCCGTTTCTAGCGACAATAGCTGCTGGTCTACCGCGTTTCGTCGGAGATCTTCGAATCTGATCTACTAGAAGGTTGCATTCGGTTTATACAAGAAACTGTCGTGCCAAAAATTGCGATGGCTCATCTATTAGAATATCAGTGATTTATCTTTGTTTTTATCAAAAATTGTAGCCATCACTTTCGCTTAATCGAAAGGCTGAACTTTAATTAGAAAATGCAGAGATTTTAGAAACTATCAAAATTTTATGCCACATACTGACATCAGGCTAAAAATGGAGGAACTCGGGGGATACGGTGAACTAGTCGGGACAATTGTTGATAGAAAAAAAGGAACAAATAAAGAGATTTTTGGAAGGTCTTAAAAAAACAATTTTGGTGAAAATCGGATCATCCTGGGGAACCCAGAATGGACGCACCGAAGAGATTGGAAATATCTCGTATCGCGTATCGGACGTCACACAGACGGGCCGAAGCGATCGGTGGTAGGCAGAGGTGTAAACGATACATGTTTGCAGGTCGTAAGTACATGAAGGTGGATAAATGGAGGAAGGAAGAAAGGAAGCAAGAAAGAAAGGAAGAAAGGAAGGAAGGAAGGAAGGAAGGAAGAAAGGAAGAAAGGAAGGAAGAAAAGAAGAAAGGAAGGAAGGAAGGAGGAAGGATGGAAGGAAGAAAGGAAGGAAGAAAGGAAGGAAGGAGGAAGGAAGGAAGGAAGGAAGGAAGGAAGGAAGGAAGGAAGGAAGGAAGGAAGGGCGCCGTCGTAGCCCGGGTGCCCGTGGCTCCGCCTATCGGTGCGCCGCCTCGCGGTGGTGAATACATTTAGCCTGGTTAGTTTACAAATGAATACAGCGATTGAAGCAACTTATAATATCAATGTACCTCAGGCCGTCTCGCTCGCACACCGGGCGCCACCCCTTGCGGGCATCTCGCTTCCACCCACTCTCTCGCGGGGTTCCATACAGAATGGCCATATTAACTTGATAATTAGCTCGGTTATACGACTTGCAGATGAGGAAAGACTCGGGACGGACGTCGGCTACCCCTACCAGGAGTGGTGCCAGTGTTCCTTGCTCTGCTCCCTATGCTATGCTCGACTCGGCCCGGCTCCTCGTCGCTCGTCGGATGGATATAGAACCCTTAGTTCGTATTCCTCTCCCTGTCTGCCAGGAACCCCGGCGTGTTCTGTCTGTCGGGTAGCTGTCCTCGCCTCCCGACGTTCCTCGCGCGGCCAAAACGCTTCCTTTGATCGCGCGGTTTTCACCGCGAGTTCTCGTCGCCCGGTGACGACACCGTTCGCCGTCGTCTTGACCATCAGGCGACGTCAGTGCGGGACCGGAAGTGACCTAAGGGTGGAAAGTGGAGGTGATGGTGGTGGATCGGTGACGGTGGCCGGTCCCGGAATACCTGGGGGATCACGTGTCGGAGAGAGAGAGTCGGCCGAGAACGGCCACGTGCACGCGCTCCGAGGGCAGAGTAGGATCGCGAGCCCCGAGGATCATCGCGCGAGGATCATCTTCGTCGGCAGGAGGTAGGTCAGCTAGACAAGTGCGGCGAAGGGCGAGGTGTTCGCGGGCTAGGTAGCGTGAAACGTCCGCGATGATAGAGTCTCCCGGTCGTCACGGTAGACGAAGCGGAGAAGCGGACTAGGTGGCGCCTTCAAGAGCCAAAATGGCCGCGGAACAGGATGAAAGCGGAGGAGGAGGAGGAGAGGGACAGGTAGAAGGAGACAGACAGAGGGAGAACGGGACACGGTAGAAGGAGAAGAGGAACCGTCGGCGAAAAGGTCGCCTCGCGTCACATCGCGTCCCATCCCGTCCCGTCTCGTCGCGCGAGTCTACTCCGTCGCGCCGTATCGCGAGAGGACAGCTCGAGCGGAGCCGAGTCGAGCCGAGCCGAGAGTCGTGGCCCCGTGTCCTCAAACAGATCGCGCGAAGGCCTCTCCGAGAGAGTCTTCTCTCTCCGCGGGCTCTCTCGCGGAGCGCAGAGCGCGCAGCGCGGACCGAGAATACAAAGTACGCTCCGTTCAGGCGCATTCCGGGAGATGACTGGCATTGAAAGCTGCCTTTGGGGCCGCGCCTGGCTGCCCGCTCGCTCGCTCGCTCGCTCGCCTCGACGTCTACGACCGGAATACAGAGGATGGCGGCCATATTAGGCCTCACCTCCTTCCACCGCCTCCTCCTCTCTTCTCCAGTCCTCTTGTCCTCCTGCCTCCTCATCGGCGACCGCATCCAGAGGGACTCCTCGACGAAGAACGCTCCGATTGCTCCTGGACACCAAACCGAGACCATCGAGTTTCACCTCGCACCTTCAAATTTTCCTATTTTCATCTTTGATTCACGGTTGCGCTACAAACTCAAAACTACAGACACGGTGACATGCAACTCCTAGTGTCGGCGCTGTTCCCGTTGGCTTTTATTGGTTCTGTGAACCGAACTGCAACCACTGCTGCAATCTGAAGTCAAGCTGGTCGACAGAACCACGACAGATGCTCGAAACTTTAGGTTATCGTGAAGACACGCGATATTACCGGTCTCTTTACGTGTCAGATCGTTCAAGGATATCGTACTGTGGTTCTGTTGACATCTGTGCCAAGATGAAGCCACTAAGTAGCAACCTGCAGCCTCTAGGATTCTCATGTCGGACGATCGTCATCCTTAATTTACACAGCTACGTGTAAAGCACCTATGGACACGCGGTACAAGGTCGGATCTTGTAGTCTGCGCTCCGAACTTAGGATTATCGACACGATTGGTGTACACAACCACGTGCAACACGGTGAAGGCGCGTGGTAGCACCTCTTCCGATCTCCGATCCATCGATTCCCGTTTTGGGAGCGCAGGCAACATTAGGAGATCCAGAAGTCGCGGCTGGTCTGTCACCGAGCCCCTCGAACAGTTTCATCTGGTTATCGGCCTGGATCCGCTCCGGCGGAACAGCGCGATCGAATCTTCGGCTGAAACGGTCCGACTAATGGCTACCTGTCGTCGTCCGGATGCCCGCAAACGACCGGTTCTAAGACGCGCCGAATGTTGTGGATTTATCGCGAAGGTGTTCGCTCCGGCTACCTGCTATTACGCTGCACCTGCGCACGCGATCCCGCCGCTCGTGCCCCTCGTACCCTACTCCTCCGTTCGCTCGTGTCCTCGAATCTCCCGTGTGCCCGGCGACGTATTCGCACCTTCGCGGGTCCCAGGCCGCGCGCGAAACTCTCCTCGATAATCTCGTCGGACGAATCGGAGATGTTTCTATAGGGCTTTCGGTGAGATCGTAACGCATCCTCCTGCGGAATCAAGAAAAAGGACGCGAGCAGATGCGGAGGAGGGTCGCAGAGAGAGACAGACAGAGAGAGAGAGAGAGAGAGAGAGAGAGAGACGGACCCCGTGCGATGCGATACGCGCATACGTGCCGTCACGTACGCGACGGGGTTTTTACTGAAATAAAATCTAAATACAGGCGGCTCCGCTGCGCACACGGCCGTCACAAATTCTGTTCCCATGAACACGGCTGCCCGTGAGAGACTTGCCCCGGTTTATCACCGACCTGGTCGCTTCGGCGACTCGCCCACGCTAAACTCCCCGCTAGCTTAGACTGCTATTTGTCAATTACGATCCTCCGTTATCCATCGATTGCGAAAACGCTTTTACCAAGCTCGATATTGCTCTCCGCCGTTCGATTATCAATTTGTTCGAATTATAGAATCGTTTTCATGAAATATTCTGAGTTTCCGACGGCGATCGATTTTCAATCTGTGTGGATCATAGAACGTATACATGAAGCAGCGTTAATCAGTTAGATTTATGAACCTGTTTATCGGTAGAGTTAGTGTTCATTTATTTATTTTACTAATAAACGGGTTACGGCTCTTTGAGTATATAAAATTGGAGAATTAGAATTGTGTTACAGTTAAATGATGACGCAAAAAATTAAAATATCAATTAAAATGACACAGTAAAATTGTAAGTCGTTGATCGGACGAACATTTAAAAACCTATGGATCACAGATGAAAGGGTCTATCCCAACGGCATGACAATTTGCTAAGGTGATAATTCTGTTCATAGTGTCCACATCAGTAAAATTTTGGATAGTTTGGCTAAGGATTCACGCCATACCGATCCGATGTTAATAATACCTTTTTCTGTAGCAATATCGTACAATTCTTGTGAAAATAAAATTGCGGTACAAAGAGCAAAAGGAAGAAAAAGGACAGCTATAAGCAAAGAGGACGTCTATTCTCGAGGACTCGGAATAACGCAGCAGGCCAGAAGGCGGCCAATTTGTCGAGTTCCCTAAAAGTCGTCGAAAAGACACCGTTCCATATGGCTCGACACAGCCGATTTGCAGCCTTGTCGGTTCCATGGCAGGTTAACTGGTATCGCAAGGCCGGGGCCAGTCATCGGGTCGCTTACCGAAAAGTCTGTTCGGGCAATAAATTCGACCGCGGAGTTATCGAGGATAAGAGAAGGTGGAGGTGGGTCGCTTGGGGTGGTTGCACGGTAACACACACCTGCCCGGTGTGGGTGCCACGCGAAGGGCAAAAGAGGCCGACGAAAATAATGTATGCACCCCAGTACGCACAATGGAAACTCGAAGAGCTGAAGCCACCTGAGCCTGCAGGCGGACAGGACGGGAGCGTCATTCGAGCCGGCTGTTTGGTACTCACGCCTTCCTCGTCGCGCGTCGACCAGCGTCGGGCCAGCGTCGGACCGCGTCGGCCGCGATATCGCTGCTGCTGCTGCTGCTGCTGTTGTTGTTGTTGCAACCGACGCAGCCGCAGCCGAGCCTAATTATTCCGGCAATTTTTCTTGCACCGGGGAAACACGATCCTACGAGTTACGATAATTGCGTGAAATTGCCCGGCAAGAGTCGTACGTTTCCAGCCAGGGGGGGCCGTTATCTAGACCGCGCGGTGTGTCCGCTCGGATCGCGCCAACGCCTCGGACAGGAATAATTAAGAAACATCCGCGAAGAAAGTTACCGTCTGCCCAATCTAAACACTTTCTCCCGCCGCCGCGCCGCGTCCACGCGAATTACTGTCTGCGCTCGACTGAGAGCTCGCGTGCTACGGAACTCTGGTTAACCAGGCTGCGCAACGTATACTTCAGACTTTCAGCGACCCTTTGTTCTTTTCCGCCGGTCGACGGTGGTTATCTTTCTGCGAGGAGTGACAAGCTGGTGTGCACGGTTCAACGCATTCGACGAATAATGATTGCGATATGGTATGCGAAGTAGGCGAGCTGATTGGGTATACATTGGTTTCTTTCTGTCAACCACGGTTACCATTAACTCCATTATTCTTCAAATTAACCAGCTAGCTGTTGCGAGTTCTTTGAAAAATGTACGCCCCTAATGCGTTGTAGAACATAAACGTTTTCTTTTTCGTAATAATTACAGCTTTTGTTCCATTTCTTCTTAGCCTCTAAATATTCAAATCATCGTCAAATGTACGAATGTAATATCAGCTTTTAGTAAAACTTTGTTTTATACAGCAAATTTTGATTTTCTTAACAGAAAATATTGCTATTTATTCACGATGAGTATACTCGTCGAAATCAGTTGTTAAAGCCGTTAGGCAGAATAAAGAAGTACACTTTGTGGAAGTGTTGTTCAATAAGAAAGCAAACTGTTGGAATGAAAGAATGGACAATGATTAAAATTGTGATTACTAGTGTAGCAGTTTTATCGTGCCGCGTCTTTCCAGAATTTGTATTTTATGTTCTAAATGCCGTTTGTTTCATGAGAAACGTTCTCCACGTGTCTAGATGCAAACTGTCCGCTATCAACGTAGTCGACAATTATCTGAAACAGATAAAATTTGCAGTTTAACGTGCATGGAGAAACTGAAAATATAGTAGAGCAACAATTGACGATAAAATAAACTGAAAGTATAGAACAAACAGCTTCAAAGTCGTTTCGTGCACGCGTGTCTAAGCATTTGCAAGTGGAAACGGACAGTCATGCACAGACACGCCGATTGAAGGCTTAGGCACGTGTACACGAGCAATTTCCAAACTACGTTCTCTCTCGAAAACAGTACTACCGATGTAAACAACTCTGTTCGTACGAGTTACACAATATGCAACAGTGCAGTTCTTTTAAAATTGAGAAAAAAAAATAGGTACATAACTGAAACACATCATTTAGGTTGATATAAATCGATTTGCAGCTACTGTGAACAAAAACGAGGCTATCTGTTTAACAAAACAATCGTCAAGAAATTAACGTATTGAACATACGTGAGTTATTTCAGACGATTTGACAGAAACGATTTTAGAAAGTCGTTCCTATAAACTTTCATTTAATTTTATTTAGCTAATCATCGTAAAATGTTTCTTCGATATCTTCCCAACGAAAGTCATACTTTTATAAACTGCAGATTTATGCCTACAGAGGTATACTTTTCAACCGACAATTTCTGAGAAAAGTAATAATCAAACTTTCGATTCCTTTCCGCTTTTTACACAAAATCGTTTTTCGATAAAATATATTTTTCTCTTGCTATTTGGCAAGCTAAATATTTTCTTGCTTATCTAGTGAAATAAATTTTGTTCCGCCAGTCCGTCAGACTAGCTTTCCGTAAAACGTGTCGTTCTAAGCGAGACTCAATTTGTCTGTACAAACCGCGAAGCAAAAGTGGTTATTAAAGGACGCAGGACCTATGACACAACTATTTGCAAGCGCGAGGAGGTCAACGGAAGATTATTCTCGACGAGAGATGCGCGACGCATTGTTGGACAGTCGGTTCGATGGAGCGACGCAAGGACAAGAGCCCGAGGACTGCGGGAAACGGCAACAAGTCCGACTAAAACGTAGTTATCGTTGCCCGGTGGCTCGCCGTGATTATTTTCATTACGGTACGCGGGTGATCGCTATCTACGGCTTCCCACTGTAGTCCGCGCGGCAGAACCGGGGCTTAGATTTCATGTTTCTTCTTAATGATTCGAGCAATTAGCCACGCTGAGTGCTCTGACTTCTCGTTCCAGCTCGCTCCTTCTTGTCTCCTCCTCCGCCGCCGCCTGCTCTCCGTGGCTCCTTCCTTTCTCTCCTCCTCCTCCTTCAGCGCCATTCCCCGGTTTCCCGGACACCTCTGCGTAGGGGGCGAGCGACGCGAAAACACCGAGGGGGAAATAATAATCGCGGCCGAACTATTGCTTCGACGATTGCGTGCGATGCTCGCCGCCTCCCGCGGCGGCTAATTAGGGAGCCACCGGTTAGAAACGCCGGTTATCCCGCGTCGAATCGGATCTCGAGTTGTTTGCCGCGCAAACCCGAAACATCCTTCTCAAATCTGACGCGGAACGCATCCATCCCGTGCGATAATTATCCGTGCCACTAAGAAGCGTAAACGATGCACTCGACGATCGCTGCCTGCTAACTTCTGCCGCGATTTCGTCCGATCAGTAACAACCAACAGCCTCCAATCCGCGATATTATACAATTTATAATATTCCCTGTTTCATCGACCGATCTCATCGCGTTCGCAACGCTTCGTCCGTGGAATTATCAAGGATGCTCCGATTTAATCTAATAAGCTGTGTTAGCGAAACAAAAAATTTCCTACATTACGAATTATTTATTTATATATAGGACTTAAAACTCATTTTCACAAAGGCATAATTTATGACGAATATCAGAGGATTAGTGGACGATGTAAACAGTTTATAAAGACTTGTTCTAAAACTGGTAACACTGGATGCGAATATGTCGATCTTATCGCTATTATTGTTTATGAATCTATATATTCTGCAAAACGGACCAATCGAACTAAATCTCAATGAGTACCGCGAGGTTCTAAAGGACAGAGCCGACCTCGTAAAACGAGATGGAGCATTAAAATTTACAAGCGAAGTAACGCTAGGATTGTTGGTCGTACCAGGGACAATTTTATGCAGAGAACAATGATCCGCAATGATTCTTCTGGACTCGAGAGAACTTGTATTCATTGTGAACATCAATGGACCATAGTCGGGGTTCGGTCACGGAAACGATTGACCCACTTTAAAGGCGATAAAACGGAATAGCTGACATTGCAAGCCTTCAATTCTGTAAGCATTTTTCAAGATACGTGGAAATGACATTAACGAGTCATTTTTCAGTAGCGGACGCGTTATTGTATAATACAAATGTAAGATCGTTTGCGATCTCGTAAAATTACTGCAGTTTCCGATATTGAAACCAAAGCATGTAGATATTTAGTAGCGCGTCTTCTTCAAAATTTAAGCGCGAGACACAATCTACTTTGAATCATAATTTTCGCACATAACCTGAAAATAACGAACATCGTTACCCATTGAAGAAGACCCTCAGAAAAACAACCGCACCGCCACCATTTTGCAATTATGATAAGTAAAAAAAGTACCGATATATTGTCCCAAGTCGGCGCAACTGGCACCCACAAAACACTCGTCACTCAATCTCTCCATTTGTTTAAAAAAAAAATCCCAAGGAGGAATATCATTCGGAGGAATAAAATATTGCGTCGTTTCTAGAAAGGATTGATCATTGGGAAATTGATTCGCGAAGACGATGGGAAGAAGTAGTGGTAACAAGGGCCGAGGAAAAACGCTGAGACGGTCGGTCGGCGCGCATTTGCGTATTGTTATGTTAACCGACGAACGAAGTAACAATCGGCGCGAGCACAATAGCGAAATCCTCGGCGAAAGAAGTGAGAGACGGGGCGCATTCGGTTGGGCAGAAGGCCGCGTGAGACGAGAGAAGCGAGTGCTGGAGAAGAAGAGGGTGGAGGCGTTATCGCATTATCGTATTGCGGCGTCTCGCTGCCGCCTCGGTCCTTCGCCCTTACGTAAATTCCTGCAAACAAAGATTTACACCGATACAAGCGTGCCGTCGCGTAACGGCGCAACAGCCTCCCCCGCGGCCCGAATCTCGGACAGGGGAGGGGACCGTCCACTTTAATATTCCTCGTTTCCATAAAAACCTGGCTGGGCCCTGTCACCGGAACGATTACGCTTCAGAATAGTCGAATCGCGATCGGTCTCGACGTGAACACGGGTAGAAACCGATGACTGAATATTTACCAGGGAAAGTTGCGATGTTTACGCGATTGACGAACACGAAAAGGCTCGAGGTGTTTGTAGGTGTTTGTTTGTTTCTTGTGTCTTTTGTTCCAATCACCGATGCAATCAAATCACTGGATGTAACAATTGGAACTAGTGAAAAATTTTCTTCGTGAACTGGAAAACATTATAGCAAGAAAATAAAAATGCTCTTAATAACTATTACACCTACGTTCTCATGTATTTTAAACATCTGCGCAAGACAGAAATGCGTAAATATTCGCAGTATATTTGCAACTTTGCAACGAAAAAAAGGAACGTAGATCCAGCCAGGTTTATTCTACAGAGCTGAATCTCTATTGTCACGTCGCCGAGAGTTGTTCATATTGAAAAATATTCGCACACCTGTGCCGAGAAGCGGAGGATGGTTCTCCGCGGAAATTCTGTAGACTTTCAAATTCAAATATCTCCACGAAATTTCACAAATTCTATAAGCGACTCGAGCCACCTTGGCTTCGCAGATCGAAGTCTCCACTTCGCAACGACTTATTCAAATTTCATCTTCGATTTTCCGTTTTATCGCACCTTGACCGTGCACGGTCTTTATCTTTGCCTAGCTCGCGTCGCATACGAACCATGAAATACTGTACCAATTTCGAAAATTTCCGAGACAACTGATCTATCCCGAATTGAAAGATCGGAATCTTTCAAACCTCTGGACCTCTGAAATTATCCGCGGCATTTTCCGTGAACCGTTTTGTCGCGCTCTCCGGGCAGCGGAAAGATAGCTCAAATAAATTCGAAGCTCGTTAGCCGAAATTGGAGCGAAGAAAAAGCGGCGGGCGTCGGGAAGGGTAAACTGAAAGCGGAGTTCTTGCAATCTTCTCAGCGGCAAAATTTTCGGAGCGCGGTAAAAGCGTTGGCACTTTGCGACGGGGTTTCTGGAGCAAGGCTCGGTGGTCGAACGGTTAAGGGTGGTCGAGCGAGTGGTTCCCAGGACGGGCAAAAGGTGCAAAAGTAGTTTTTCCAACGGACGGCCGCCCTGGCCGGTTGGCGAGGGTGGGCCTACACCGGCGGAGAAAGAGGAGGAAACGATGGAGGAGGACGGGGCGGCCGACGGGGGTCATGGGTGGGTGGTGAATATGCAAATGTAATTGATATTACTTTTTAAATATTCCCCAGTCTCCCGGCGCTGAGCGCGGGCCACCCGTCTGTTGTTCGTTCGCTCGCAGCAGAGGGTGCGCCAGCTTTATACACTCTTACTCTAAGTGCCTTTTACCCCCGGTGTCCCAGCACCCCGTCCGCCCCCTTGCGCCCCTTGCGCCCCGTTCACCGCCGCTCTGCACCGCCCCGCCTCCGAAACTCCCCCCTTCGAGCGAAGGTAATTAATAGGCTCGAAGATCTACTACGAGATCAGAACGGATAACGGGCGAACGGCTATCGTTACAAGTGGACCGTAACGAATTATCGTGAACGGAAAAGTGCCACGCGATTCGACTCGATTCCTTTTCCTCTCCATTCTGTCCCTTTTCATTTCTCTCTCTCTCTCTCTCTCTCTCTCTCTCTCTCTCACTCTCTCTCTCTTTCTCTTACACACACACATTTTGCGCCTAATCCTGCTCGTTCGTCTCTCCGGCTTCCTACCCGTGTTTTTCCGCGATCTACATTTTTATTTTTATTTTACCTTGTTCAGTTATCTGGGGGGCAGTCCTTTTAGCATGCGTCCGCCCGGCACACAGTGTTCGTACACACGTAATGTAGACGTAATGTAAACGCCCAAATGAGGCATGAGAGCCGAACGAGTCCGTCAACATGCGAAAATTGTTTGCATTAACCTTTTACAACACGTGTCGCTGATATGAAACGCGGGAATTACCTTGAACCATTAAGTTTGACTGTGTGCTAAATTCTCCTGGCATGCTGAACGCGTTTGCATGCGCGTGCGCCAACATTATGTTTACCAAAAACGTGAACAGACAACTTTAGAAACCTTAATGTTTATTCATTTTTTAATCACTTTCCCTCGATTCTCGTTTACGACTTTTCATTGTCCCGTTTGTAAAATTTATTTGCTGAAGTAAGAATATACAAAGGATTGACAAAAAATAGTGTTCACTAAAACATGTATAGTTAACTCTCAACAAGTCCAGAGACCCCACATAACTTCAAACGAGTCATCGTTAACATACGTTAATGTACTTCTTCAAAAATTCATGCAATTTTCTAATACAATAGCTCATTGGATTTGCAATGTTGCAACGGAAACTTATTTGGATCTACTCATTGAAGAATATACAATACTTACTAAAACAATAATTGTTAGTAATTGGAACTCCGGTTAAACTTTACATGTTCTCGAACATGTATAGAACCATTCTTTGTTCGAAGCTTATGTGTGGTTTTAATGCCACGAGTAATTCTTCTGAAAATTTTCTTTCTTGTACCAAGAATAATTATACGAAAACAGATGACTTTACATTCAATTTATGAAAGATGACTAACAATAATACGATTTACACTGTATATCTATTATCTAGATTGTATAAACCTTACGAAAATATTATATTAATAAGATGTGCACAACTGTGTAACACGTCATATTGAATAATACTGATCAACAATGCTACTGTGTTATACCGAGTAATAAAATTCGCAGTTGTGACGTTGCAAACATTTCAGCATTACAATACATACTACGAATTTTATGCGTTTATATTATATTCTGTGTAACAGCAATCAAAGTAGAAGAATTTAAAGATCTCTACGCACGACTATTAAAAACTTTTTATTTTGCACAGAAATCCGCAGTAAAGTAATACTACCAAGTGGAATCTAAATGAAAGTGATGAGGGAAGAAATTTGGAATCATTATGCAAAGCAAAATTGTTCGCTAATAGCACGTTCGTATCCCGAAATTCTTTTAATCTGACCGCTACGCCCGCAAATGGCGAAGAAGAACACTTGGATTTCTCTTAACGTGAAGTAATTGCGTTTCCATGAAATCACATTGACCGTGATGTCGCCACTGCGCGGTGCGGAAGAATCAAGGTTGGCTCGTTAACACTCGCGCAGCAGGTGCCCTAACCCGGGCAACTACCACCGGATTTTTCCCTGTGATTCGTCAAACAACCCCCACCCCCGGATCGCTGATCTAATTTCGTGCCGGGAGGCAGAGTCCTAGCGGATTACCATACATTAATTTGCGCGCAACGGCGCAATGAATTTATTAGTTAAATGCATCGCATTGTCCGCTCGATAATTACAATTTATGACGCAATAATAGACCCGGGCCGGATAATTGTCCCACAAAGCGCGAAAAATGCGAGACGAATCGCCGCCGTTCCATTGTTCGGGAGGTGAGAAGAGAGCGGCGCACAATGGAATCGGATACATTGTCGGGAGAGGTGCTAGGAAAACTGTCGCGACTTTCCACAACGTGGAAAACGCGGGACTTGGTTTTCCTCGGTCGGGAACCGAAACGGGAGCGGCACGGCGATTCCACGGTTTTCGCGGCCTCGCTCGAATTATTTAGCGTTCTACTTAGCGGTCGGTGAGCGTGCGCTCTTAAGAGATATTTATGGGGGCCCCATAGGCCATGGTATTCTCGCAGGTACGCGTTTGCGTATAAAGGAGCGTGCGCGCCCGTTTTGGCCCGAGGAATTCGAGCGTCGGCAGCTTCTTCGACGCGCCGTTAAATTAATGTCCACGCTCGCGGCCGCTCGCACCTTTCCCGCCGGCTCGAATTCCGCTCGAGGTGATACCTCTCCGACGAGCGTCGAATCATACCGTTTCAACACGATTCCGGAGCGAAACGCGCCAGTAATTTCAACAAATCAGACCCGCAAGATCCGCCGACCACTCTGTCCGTTCAGCGTAATTTCTGGAGTCTCCAAATGAGCGAAACATCCCATTCCAGATGGAACGCTTCTTTTTAAAGCTGCTCGACTTTCCAGTCAATTATCCGGGACTAGCGGTACGGCTACGAATGTTTAGTTAATTAACAGCGCTTCGCTGTTAACGAAGCAAATTGTATCGATACAATTTCATCAATGGAATTATTGGAAGTGTAAACATCTCTACCGCAATAACATTAATTACTTCAGCGATCCTCGACTCTTCCGATACAATTTACACTGTTCGAACTACATTATTCGACTACATTATTTCCTGCAATCTAAACGGTAATTAGCGCGTTTAGTAAATAATAACAATGATTGACAGATTCCTGCATGGAGAAGAAAGTGTATAGTTTTCGTAACTGTGAACAAACAATTTTCGTTACACTGGATCAGCGTTCGACGCGATGTTATACTTGGTTTGCCTTATCCCAGCAGAAACTCCCTTCATAATTGCATTCAACAGTTCGACGTTAACGCGTTGAACGTTGCGCAACTTGTGCGTTAGATTCACACCTCCTCTAGTCAGGAAGTTGCATGTGTGTATCGTGAAGAAAAAAACTATGCAACGTGTACCTTCTGTGTTCTCCTGTTTAAAATAAAGCGTAGCTCGTACGCGAGGGGTTAAATATGGAGATTGACATTAATTAGCATATCTGATATGGCGAATACAGAGAACGTACACAGCGCTAATTAGAGGCCGGCGAGTAGCACAAAAATCGTCTTCAGCAGTTGTAAGAAACGGTAAACATATCAAAGTTTCTTTTTTGCTCCGGCATTCTTGAATTCTTTTAATCTTTATGTTATTTTAAGCTGTTCCGACTCGTTTGTTTTTTTTTCTTGCGGCGAACGCGCAAGATTCACAACCCAGCGGCGATATTAAAAGTGACAGACATTCTTGCGGAGGTGCTGAAAAACTGCACCTTTCATGGCCAAGGCTGCCGTGCTTTCCTCGACCGTTGCTCGCCTGATTTTAATCAGTTTCTAGTAATGGAAAACCGTGAGTTGAATAACAGCTACATCTTCTTCCCATTGAAAGGGGAATGGTATACCGAGTTCTTGCCGAGTTAACGCTGAAACAGACAAAAAGACCGGATTAGAACCGCATTAATTTTCTCCATTGTGCTGCGCGTCGTTTTAGGTGCATCGCCGGGGAAAGGACACCCGCGATTTGCCACTGATTAGCATATCGCTTCCGCATTCCGGTGTGCAAGGCCAGCGAAACGCGCGGTGTCATAAATATTGTTCCACCGTGGATCAACGCTTTCACTGATTCGTCGGGACACCCGTGTTCGTTAGCCAATTGCACGTCTACGTATGAACCTGACTTTCAGGAAACAGTCTCGATTCAGTGTTCACCATCGGCGTTGATAATTAGCAGATTGCGGATCTTTATGCAAAATAGAAATTGTCTGGCATCGATTGCAAGAAATAGAAACCAGGTAACAGTTTCACTCATTCTTTAATCGCATTGACAGATTAGAAACAGTACGTTGGCTTTTCGAATGCTTTTAATTGTTACCCTATTTTGAGACGTAACTACCCGATTTCGTCATAAACGCATAAAATCTGCAGCCCTATAATTAGGCTGCCGATGTTATGTATTTATGTAAAATAGGCTTAAAATGCCGTTACGTATTTTGCAAATTATTAATATTGTTAATGGAAGGCGTACATTTTCATTCAACTTCTGGTACCGAGTTTAGACTTGCTAAATGTCCGTTCTGCATAACCAGCCGCAATCTATTAATAACGCATGTATTACCAGTGTCGAAAACAAGCGATTTGACTGCAGACTTTTCCGTCTCAACTTCGACGTGACGCGTCAACTTCGGCGTGATTTAATTGGTCTGAGCAGCGCGAAAGGTGTAATTTCTTGTAAACGCTATCATTGCTGTATATCGAATTAATATCGAATTATATTGAATTAATGAAATGAAGAAGAGAACGCGTTGAAGCGTGTGTACAACGATGGTGGACACGTGAAAGCAGTCGTTGAACGCGATAAGGAACGAGGAGGAAACCGTGCGCGCTTGAACGAGTTTGCGAGTAAAAGTATTATGAATACGTTCAATGTCAGAACGCTTCTTCACGAATGATGATTATGCATTATGACGAGGATGCTCCAATAACTTCATTATCTACATACACGCTAAAGTCTGCTCGTTCAGAGCGCGATCCTTCCCACGCTTTCAATCATCGAATTATACGATAACAAAATATTTCGAACCCTGCAGCACACCGGAAGCGTTCCCGGCGTTGTTGAGAGAACGGTTCCCGTTAATTTCCTTCGATAAGACAACACCGAAATCGGTTACGCTAATTTGAAACGAACACTTCTGGCCACAGACCTCTAGAAACTCGCGCGCGTTATTACGAAATCCTTCCGCGAACATTATCGTGCCGCGTTATGTAGTGCTGCGCGCAATTTACCATCCATTCACGCAACCGTAAGAAATAATCGCCGTTTTTGTTTATCATTCGCGATTTGTGCGTTCGAGGAAATTTATGATATCGCCGAGTGCCGACGAATAGTTAGCTATTCGTTTATCGTCGACGAACTTCTCGAAGCTGTACAGTGTTCTGTGTTAATTTTGAAACGAGATTAAAACTAATAGGTTTATCGACGCCGAATAGAACTCGAATAGTTTTCCAACATCGGTTGTCGTTGGCTCGAAAACTATAATCGAAAAGTGAAAAGAAACTACTATCTCAATCAAGAAACTACTATTAAGAGCCGTTAATGTAACTAACGTGTATGACTTTATAACTTTTTTTGCTATAATGTATGCTTTTCCTATAAAAGAGTATTTATAATTTCAGATACTTCAAAATTGACACATCAATAATTTTGATCGGTTAAATAGGTTTTGCGTTAGCAGTAATGTTAGCGATTTTTCTTGTGTACATACTTATGCCAAATTAATTTAACAAACATAGTAAACAGGTAACTTCGAATAAAAATATTCAAATGTATCTCCCGACCCTTTAACCATAATCGGTGTTACATTAAAGTTATAAGTGTGGCATTCAAACTGTAGTAAAAGTCTTTTGATCCCTTTAATGGAAATAGTGTTAGATTAAAATCGTAGAAGGCGTTTCTTGCTTCTGGTGGTAAAAATATTGTTATAGAAATTGTCTTGCCAAGTCCTTTGATCAAAATAATGTCAAATTGAAATTGTGAAAAGCGTGTTTTGCTCACTTTTGTAAATATAATGTCGTATTAATTAACTGTAGTAGAGGACTATCGACTAGTGTTGATGTAAAATTGTGAAATACGTCTTTTGCTTCTTTCGGTAAATACACTAAACTTGTAAAACGTACCTTTCAACCGCTCGAGTAAAATGTGTTAAAGCGAGCTCCTCGGTAGCGAACGAGCAGGTCCCGTCGGTTGCATCCCGACGAGCCATTAACCTACGCGCTAATAACGCTAATGCTCTTGCCGCTTAATGAGGCCTGCCCCGGTCGGCTCCGGGGCTCAAAGATCTCGCCGGATCTCACGGATCCGCAAAATCGAAAGTATTACGAGTAAGTACAGTTCGCGCTTCGTTTGATCCCGCGGGAAGGTTAGTCGCGCGTCGTCTGATTAACGAGCTGCCGCATCCTCTCGGCCATTCTTCGAGGCAACGAGCCGAGCTTCCAACGGCTCTTGGTTCGCCGATTATCGTTATCGCAACGAAACGAGACAAGCTCGGTAATGGTTGAGACAACAGGCGATCAGAGTCTCCTTTCGTTTCGGCTTTTATCGTTGGAAACGAACGGCCTGGGGAAGGAATCGGCGTTGACGGGACGCACGGCGTGGGTGGGTATCAACCGAGCGTCGCCCGACGGACGCCATCGCCGCCGCCATCGTGTTCCACGCTGCTCTTTATGCTCGCACGCTGCTGGTAATTATCTGGCTTCCTGTCACTTGCTTCGAAATGGCGGATTATCTAGTAGGCCGGGTTCTCGTTTCCCCGGCCAGGGGACGAGCACGGCTTCCTCAAACTTTGATGCGACAACGAAAACATATCCCTTGCTGTGCTGCTGAAGTTTTTCGAAACTCTGGTCTTCAGACATTTCGGAAAGTCTGCATCGAGGAAAAAATTCCATCGGTCGTTGCTAAAATTGTCACTTTCGTTCTCGAAACTTTAGACAAAATTTGGCCGAGGATCGTATGTACTATATTTTTGTTTTTTGTTCTATTATTCATTCTCTGGAAAATGTCATTGTTTCAATTATATTTATGCTATGTTTTCTTACCAGACCGTGGGTTTTTATGAAAGATCAAGATTCTTTAAAGCCGGTTTAAAGAAAAAGAAACGAAGTAATCGTTTTAAATCCCTTTTAATGTTCTTACAGATTTAAAGGGTCGGTATTCAAGCCTGACAATCGATTACCAACTCGCTACCTCTGTCTATAGTATTAACTGGTCTATAGTATTAACTCAGTCTGTATTAACTTGGATAAACGCTTTCTACTATGTATTAATTGAATGCACCTATTTTTCGTTGCGTTCTTACTCAGACAAATTACACAGTCGCTAAGTCGGGTAATTGTTTCTCTCATTTAACAGTGTATACACAGTATAAGGAACAGTTCAGGTAAATTTATTCCAACGTTTATACCTGCCACAAGAGTTTCCGGTCTCGTGACGAATTCCAGTCTGCTCGGAATCGTGTTCAATAAAAAATAGAAGAATAATCTCAATCGAAAAGAAGAAAAGGGAGGCTAAATGTTCTCTGCATTTAGCACTCGGTTTTGCACCGCGCAAATTAATGATATTACTTGCAGTTACTTAAGCTAGCCGGCTCAACAAGCATATTCCCGTTTTCATCGATTCGCAGAGGGATTCTGAAACTTTCAACGGGGGGTCTAGGTTACAGGATAACTTGAAACTCAATTTACCCGAAACTTCGCACCGCGACGCAACACCTTCATCCTCTGAACCCTTGAATTGTCACGCAAGAGTTTTGTCGCCCAGCGTAGCCTATGTTGTAACGCCGGTTTCACTCTAGAAATTACAGTGTCGTGAGAAACACGCGAAAAATCTCGGGACAGTAAGCGCGACGGAGAAATCAGGCTCGCAAAAAGAACATCGCTCGCCGCAACTGTTCTCTCCTTGGTCTTTTTCCACGGAAAATCTGAATAACGCATAGTCTTCACGCATGTTCTTCGAGCAATTCAACGCGTTCTCTGTGTAACAATTTCAGTGTAAACAGACGAAGATTGTGACGTAAGCTTCTCGGTTATTTTCTTACTGAAATCGGATGAAATCACACGAAGGGCCTACGTGAAACATAAAACATTGCTTTATCAATAGCAGTAAACAAAGGTCGAATAGAAATTTCTTTCTTTAATTATTTTAATTTAGTAAAATAATAATAGATAGTCAAGATAAAATTTTTAAAATTTTTCTGACGTTTAACTTTGATCTACTAATTTTTATTGCCATCATCTATTGTTTATTTTGCGACGACTATCTCCGCTATTCGCCAAGAGATTGATTCCTTTACCGAAAGCTACCTACCACCGTCCCTATTTGTATTAAATCTACCGGAAAATTCTATCTGTTTCTAAAAGGAAAGAAAATAATTTTTGGATGCGCCTAATATTTATTGTATTATTATAATAATTTAATATACTCGTATCTTATGCCCTGTTGCCAGCGTTATGGTGATGTATGAACATTATTTTTCAGAAATATATGTCGCAAATAAAATGACATTAGCGGACATAATTTCCCGGTACACCTAAAATATACACCGCCGCAATCGTTTTTCCGATATCTCTACGTCTAAGGCAAAACTTGCTAGACAGTCTTACTGATGAGTCCTCTAGCTCCCTTTCCTTTTCTTCCTGCATATCATTAAATCTGAGCCCTAATTCTTTACGGCCATAATTTATTATTTTTACAATAGTTCCTTAAAATTCCCAGTCCAGTTATAGTACGCTCGTTTACATTATTCACGCTCTTTTTTTGCATTCGAACCTGCTAAGAAGATGGAATCCGTTTGACCCAGAATCAATTAATAAATACTCTGCCTGCTATTATCAGTGCATCGTTCTCCATCTGAGAGTTTGCTACATCCTCGAACATGGTATTAACATTCTATCGAACCACTTTAGTAACTACACCAGTGTTTACAATGGAAATAAAGATAAAAGCTGTAATTGGCTGTAATGTCGGTAATACGTGTAAAATTATAGAATAGAAATACGTGAACAAATACTGCAATCTGATGCATACAGGAAAAAATGAATCGATATGGGACAACGAAACTTGTGATCAATTTTCTCGTAAGAGTTTCCTAATCTTTAGACGAAATTAAGAGAGTCATTCCAAACAAAATGAGACAGATTCTTAACCCTAACACTGAGATCAAATATTATAATTGAAATATTACTTACTACTTCCAAAATATAATGAATCATGTATTATGCATAATATACATCATACATTAATTTATAATTATTTATAAGTCTATAAGTTAGCCGTTGGAGCTTTTTGAACGTAAACTGGAAATTTTGGTATCCGTTCCAAAAAAAATAAGCCAGATACGCAAAGTGAATTTGATCGTGGAATTTGTTCAACATTCAGAAAAAAAAGTCGACGGAATCGTTTGAAATAAAAAGAAACAGATATCAAAGATCAATTTGCTGGAATTTGTTGTACATCCAAAGAAAGTAGGAGGAGCAGAAAAATTCGAGGAAAACGATTTGGGGAGGGGGTCGGTGTGGGAGAGCCCGTAGCGAAGGGTGCAGCGAACGCGTAGGAACGGTCGTCCAGGCATCGACGTAGCGTTAGGTGGCTTGCGTGCCGCAGGTAATTACCGGGTTCCCCGTGGTAACGCACCAGCGATGGCGGATCCCCCTGAATCCTGCAGGCTACAGGCATTCGGGCATTCGGCCGACGACACGGCCACGGTGTTCCCGTCACACCAGTGGTTTCAACGCCAATTAAACACCCGCTTGTCAAGGAGGGGAAGCGAAACGCGGGCCGATTCTCCGAGCCCCAGTCCCGGCCCGATTCGGTGTCGCACGCGATGCCCTCCCCGGCCCCTCACGGCCGCTCGGGCTCCCTTATTATTAGCCCTTATTATCACCCACGCGACCACCAAGGACTTTCGTGCCTCCCCGCGCCCCTCTCGCCGCCCCGGCGGAGAAAAATAAATGAACAAAATGGACGGCGGCCGCGAGGCGAGAGCGTGCGTTGCTTTTTGCGGTCTTTCAATTAGGTCTCCGCAGTATTTTTTACCGTCATCCGTCACCCGGCGATCTGGATTTCAAAGGCGAGAAATGCCGTGCAATTTCGCCGGTGGAAAGCGTCGCCCCGCGACAGCCGCTTTGCCGTTTGCCTGCCCCGAGAAAAACGCGGGGAGATATCCCGGCGACCTGGATTCGCGGCGCGTTTACAGGTCTACGCGCGTTTACACGGCCGCGTAATTAAAAATAAACCCGGTGCGTGAGCCGGAAGAATAAAATTCGCAGCGTGCGGTTTGACAAACGTCGCAGCGCTGCCGCGCCGGGAATGCGTACCGCAGAGAAGCCCGCCTGCTGCGGAACTTCTGACCGAGAAACGCGTCTTCGGCTGCGCCGGTCCGCGAGATTTTCACCCCGCCGCGGCGCGCCTTTTTCCGACATTCCTCCGGTTCGCAATCTACGGAACACGCTGGAGTAATGATCTTAATCGAGTTCGACGCTCTATGCAGCGCGGACACGATAATGAGATTTGACTCGCACGTAATTTCCTTCACTGTGAATTAGCGACCAGCGTCGCGAATTCGTTTAACAATATTCCTCGTCTCTCGTTTGCTTTGGTGCCGTGGTATGCGTCTCCGTAAATTTCTGTTTTGTGCTGATCGAGAAGGGCAAAGATTCGTAAACATTGCTCTTATAATATGTGCTGTCCTAACAACAATCTTCCCATTGATTTTCCGACACTCTCTTGCATCATCGTACATTTTTACAGGGTTAACCAAAAGTACCTTTAGGATGATGAACGAGAACATCTCTTAAACGCCTCGTTTGTTCAATGTCATTTTCTTTTTCCTCTAAATTACAGTGATAGACAATTTTAACGCTGAAATCAGTTGACAGATATCATCATTCACATATAATTGCCATAAATATTAGTTATGGCAATTATAGTTAGATTAAAGAAACGATAAAATTCAAAATAGCTTATTTCTTATTTTAAACAGCTTCTCATAGTTTATCTCGGATAACCCTGTACACACTTATCGAATGCGTGAACTGAAGAAATGCTCTTCCGATTCACAGAAACTCAGCAAAATCCTGATGAAAGTCACAGATTACTGTCGCCTATCAAAATTACTAGGAGAAGAATCTCGCGTTCATTCGATTCGCAAAATAACTGCTTCGGTTAATCAGTTCGCTATCACGATCTCTTCGAGAAACGTATAAGTACATCAATATATAATTTAGTAAAAATGCTCTTTCTAACCAGTCAGCTGTTTCCGACGAGCGACTAGTCGCGAAGAAATTGCAAGATATCACGTTAGGACGAGTATACTCGTCAAAATTGATTAACCGATTAAAGACTCGGCTTTGATAAATCCTGCTGGATAGATTGATGCAGATGGCTATGTTCGAATTAATATAGTACTCGCGGGGGACAGAACTTCTGCGGCAGCTTAATATAACAATATTACGGTTCGGACAAAGGGGGACTTCGTATCGTCGGATCGCCGCACGCAGCCGTTCCCTCCGCGAGAGGGAACAGGAAAAATTGCGGATGCATGTAGGTCGCGACTGGGCCGCAGAAACAATAAGCGATAGCGAAAACGTATTCTGTGCGTGCCCCGATAACGCCCTGTAAAACTGGAGTTCCTGGCGAGCTGCGTCGTTGATTCTCGAGCGAGTTCACGCCTCGCCGCGGGAACCAAGGCGTTATTCCAGGTGAAACTCGCGGCTCTAACCAATGAAATCATTGCATGCTTTTCTAAGTAGCCATTGAACCCCGTTCGGTCTGGTTTATCAGCGATTTCGCAAGCCTGACCCCTCAACCCTCGCAAAACGACTGCTTTCGACGATTTTAATGCAGCCATGGAAAGATGCATGAAAACTTTCATACGTCAATTTTATTTTACATAATTTCCAACCCCATTTATTTGAAAGCAGCGTCGATTTCTCGATTAAACCAAATACGAATTGATTGCTAAATTCGTTGGATTCGAGTGGGAGATTTGTAATTCTATATCAACATGAATTAGAAATCCTAGGGTTAAACAAGTCGGACTTCGACCCTAAAATCAAGTAAAACATTGTTTCGCGAAGATTCAAAAGTAGATAAGAAAGATTTGAATATATGAGAATTACGAGATGAAATTTATTTCAATTTTGTAGAATTTCTATAACTGCGTATAATAGAAGCAGTTTTTTGACTTCGATAACTATAAAATAAAGAACTTGAAACCGGGCATTTGATAGCTGATGATAGGTTTTAAATGATACACCTGCGCAAAAACGAAGTTCTGTTAACTGCCGCTTTTACAAGAAACTTGTCTATTATTTTTTACTGAAAAGTAAGGAGCGGTTTTTCAATTTTATATCTTGCTCTAGAATACAGTTCGTGGTATGAAATGGTAGCGAGGTCGAGACGGTAGCGTGTTATCGTGGCGCTCAGCGGAATCGTCAACACGCTGTATCAGCCGGTAAATGCGCGTTTAACCTCGCCAATCAACGTCAAAACTCGGAGACGCGTCGGGAAAGTTCCAGACACACGGTGACACTATCGAGAAACGAATATCAGCGCGCCGAATGCCTACCGGCGATACTGTCAAACGGTTATTTACGTCCACTTGATGCCTAGAGGGCGAATCGGAACGTAGCTAATTTCAATGATAAAAGCTGCTGCACTTCCTGTCAAACTTCGCGAACTTTCGGGGGAAAACACCTCGAATCTTAGACTTTATACGTTTAGGACAGCTGTCAATTTTACCGCGCGACGTGTAACCTCTTGCACTATAATAACGAATCAGACTCGTGATGACGATTCGATGTACGATGTACTAAACATGAATATTATTAATTTCTTCTAAATCGAAATCAAATTGAACTTTTCTGTTATCAAAGTTTAGAAACGTAAGTAAATTAAGACGATACGAGAAACAAAAATTATCTGGTCCTATTAAAGAAAATATTAAGGACAAATAAATGCTAATCAACGCAACGCAACGTAAAAGATGTCGTAGTGCAAGTGGCTAACAGAACTTGGTAAAGTATTCGACTAATGGTACGTTTGAGTTGGAGTTTACGTCTCGATAAACCATATTGCCAAACTTGAGAATAGCAGTACTTTTTCGTTAGAGTCCCTAATTAAGCTGTTAGCGCAGCTTCGTTGAAAACGAAGTAAATAATGCGTAGTTTAGCACAATTCTTGTAGATTTTATCGCAGCTACAATAGAAACGTACCCCCCTGAGGATTTGTGTGAACACTTGCTCCATAAAATCAGCTGAAACGTATTTAGTTTCATTTGTTAAAATTGGGCAACTCGAATTGTAACTAACTAAAGCTTGTCTTACGATTTACGGTATTTTACAGCTACGATCATTAGAAATTCGTAGACGTTGATTTACTACGATAATGACGTCTCGTTATTACGTGTAGATATTTTATTCAGATGATGAATAGGAGATAAAGATGAACCGATAAAATTTTATTCGACACTGTTGAATAAATATGCAATGGAGTAAAAATCTAGCTAGATAAAAATTGATGCAAATAGGATTTTATTCGAGTAAATAGATAGTTTATGACAAATAATAAATAACAATTATCCGAATAACATATTAGACTAGAAAGTATTAATTCGGATAATTATCTCAGATAAATATTGACTCGAAACAATTCGCCTAATGACCAAATCCATTTAGAATAAGATTGAGTTCGTTCAGATTTGTACTTTTAACGACGAGGGTACAATTCAGAGACGCGTTTTATTATTGAAAAGAGGAGGGGGAAAGGATCCGAGACAGAAGCGTGTTCGTAGGCCCAAAGAGGCGCCGATATATTAGCGAGAATCGAGGAGCGGAGGGCGACCATGCCACCCCCGGCAATCAGCCCCCCGTCGCGGCGTGGAACGACGGTTCAACGCCAGTTTTAATCACAGCGAAGTCGTGGGGCGCGCTCCGGCTATCACCCATGGGGCTGTTTCATCGGGACACCCACTCGTTCACGGTGTCCGACTGCTTTATTAGCTTTATTCGCGCGTTCCGGCTGCTTATCTAAATGGAAGCCCGCTGGAAATTGCGAGAGCGTGATTTCGCCGTTCGTACAGGCCAGAGACAGGAGATAGAGAGAGAGAGAGAGAGAGAGAGAGAGAGAGAGAGAGAGAAAGCTCGCGCCGTTTTGAAACGGCCGGGTTCGCTCGTTGCGCCTTTCGTTGCGTTTCGAAGCCTGTTTGTTTAGAGCAGGCCGTGTAACGAGAACGACACCCCCGATTCTATCAGCGGAATCGTAAAGCCGATATCCTGGTATTATTTCGCGAAAGCGGCGTTCCGTTCGTTCCGGCGTCCCGTAATCGGCCCCCACGAATAGTTTCGAGCTGTTCCGCCGTTTATGATTTCGATTTGCATAGAACGATAAGAGTGCTGCGCAGAGCCGCGCGGAGCGGCGCAGAGCGGCGCGATGCCAGGATAATAATGACCACTAAACCTTAAGAGCAACACGTGTAACGCCCGCGAACGGGAACCGATCTCGCCACACCGCCAGCGATAATCGCGATCGAGAACTCGTGATCCAGACTGTGCGCCGCCGCCGCCGCCGCCGCGCTCCGCTCTCGCTCGAGCGAGACCGGCTTCGTCGCGCTTTAGGATCCCACGGGCCTGCGTACTCGCGCAGTCGATATCTCACGCCGCACTTACATTCGAGGATCTTTATGCAAATCCAAACTCTTCCTATTTTTCAGCCATTCCGGCTAATTTACGAGTTATGCTTTTCATCGCCGATCTTATCCGAGTTACCGCGAACGGGGTAAAACGTTAGCTCGGTTAGCATTCGCTGGTCTTCCGATCCGGATGGACGAAGCTCTCTGTAGCTTATTGAGACAGCAAACCGTGGCAGGAGTTTCGTATCTGATCTGTGGCTGTCTAAAATTGCCGGCAACAGCCGCGAATATATTTGTTGGCATAGAGACGCGGTTCGAACGCAGGTTACATCTTACGCTCTGTTTCTTGATGCACTTTTTGCTGCATTTTCTGGAGAACCAATCGCTTGGGGCAATTTCATTTGGACAGAAAATAGCACGGTTGAGACTCGCGTTCGACATAAGTTTCGTCTAGAAGCGAGAAGAAAGAATAACGAGAACGTATCGAGAGAATCATCAATTTCAGATTTTCCCTTAGTTTTGGAGAAACAACTTACATTTTAACTAGTATTTCCCACATTGATGCTTAACGCTAGGCCTCCAAATTTAGTTTTACTAATTCCAATTCTTTTTAATATTTTCATTTTGTTTGTTTTTTAATAGAGTAGCATAATATGTCTTATTCGATAAATATGAAGTTAACCACGTGCGAATACAAACAAAAAGCACTGCCTCAAAACTCCACTACCTTATTCGAACAAACTGAACATATTTTTTCGAATATGTTATCGCAAAAGAGATATACTAATAGTTGGCATAGTAAATTTAACCATCTGATTTTGATTTTATCGATTAAATGACATTGATATGAGAGTTCTTAGTTCAGAATTCGGTACTTGACCCCTTGCCGGACTTTAACGAGTCAGACTGGTGACGGAGATTTCTAGTAATAAGCTATTAACACGTTGAGCCCGGTGTCGGTCCCTAGGGACCGACAGTGAACTTTTCTTTTGGCCGGCGTCGGTCCCTAGGAACAACAAAGGAGGTCACAACAAAGTATATATTCTCGCGTGAATATTGACAAATGCTTGCTCGTTGCCGGCCAAACGGAAAGCACAGTAATATCGATGCCAGGCTCAACGTGTTAAGTATGAATGTACATCCGTTCCTTGAACTAGGAATAAATTTCTATTCTCTCGTTGCCAATATTTAAACATTCAAGAAGATATAAGCACACAATAAATATACAATTTTCTTTTTCTTCTAAGAAATTAGTGCGATCGGAGAAATTCAAATCATATTGCTTCTAAAGAAAATGGCCCGGCATGGGGTTAACGTGTAAAAATGCTTTGTTCCCGAGGTCCGTAGAGATCCATCGGGATCCGAAAAGGATTGAAGATCGAGGACGGGAGAGGGCCGCCTGCGGTTTTCGCACGTTCCCGCGGCACGGCGTTTTAAAATGTAAGAAATTATAGACGATACGGCGGAAGCGGGTAATTAAGTCGGCTCGGTGCTCGATAGATAGAATCGCGTGGCCGTCGCCGGCATCGGTGGGCGGCGGTGGGCAATCAAGAAAATGCCTCGCCGACTTTTCCTACTTCCGGGTGAGGGAAACGCGAGAAATCGCGCGCCGGTCCGTATTTTGATCGACGTTGGACGGCTCGTAGACGCGAGGACGACTCGCGCGAGCCGCTAAACAGAGCCTGCTTCGCCGCCAGGTTGGTCACGGGATCCGACCAGCGAGCGGCCAGATAGCTGCGGATGGTCGATACTTTTTTACGGACGGCGTGGCTCGGCTCGGCTCCGCTCGTCTTCAAGCCGCGCCGCGCCGCTCGGCTTCGAGTCGTTACGTAAGAGGAAGGCCGCGCGCTATCGCGTCGAATCGGTGTTCCGCGCGCTAATTACCCATCGTGCCTGGCAAATGGCTTCCGCGCGGGTTACACCGAACCTGGAACGCGCGCGCGAGCCATCGAGCGAGCGAGCCGATAAGCACGGAATTTTAACAACGCAATCGGCTCCGCTCGAAACCTTTCCTCCGGTTGCGTCCACCGCGTTTTCTCGCAAGCTTATCGGCACCCACGTAGCTCGGGCATGTGCTAAACTTCTTCAAGAATAATCGACCGCTGCCCAGTCGAACGATCTTTCTGCTGACTAGCAGAGAAAATGGAATTAGACTTGATCCCGTAGAGAGGCGATCATATTCTGAAATGGATTTCTACCCTTGCTCTTTTCTACGAGGTATCTCGTTCAATTGTATAGTCTTTTAAGGAAAGAAATTTCCTACCATAGATCAAACCTTCTAAAATAAAGATAAAAAGTATCGCATCAATATGAGTGAGTATTCCCAAAATGAAAGGTCGCATATGCAACCTGTTTTCACGAAACTGGAAAATGGATTGTGGAATTAAAATTTAGATTCCCAATTTTCCGATTTAAAAAATAATCTTCGAAGTAATGCAGACAGTCTAAATTAAAAGAAAAGATCAACTCGATCCAACATAATAATCCCAGAAATAAAAATTCGTACATCCAACCATACCATCGCGAAGATGAGAAAAAATTGTCACATTGGCTAACGCGTTATTTTCGTGCAATATCGAAACAATAAAGTGATGACTTAAACTCTCCTCAATTATGCATATATATTATAGAAGACTTAATCCAGCCATCGAACTGTTTTAAAGCAGGTATGCACAACTCCAGACGAGCGGAACGCTTTACGTTACCCTTTCTTCTTCGACACGTTTCTTTTCGCTGCATAGAACGTAGAAGATCAATTTTGCAGGACACAAGGAAGCCCGGCAACTCGAAAACAAGCAGAAATTCCGTAAAACGGAGTGAATCGCGTGAATTCACGAGCGAGGGAGCTACTTCGGACGACGATCGAGCCGCGGCGACGGCTTTCGCCATCGCGCAGAAGGATCAAGGAAGGCAGAGGCGGGCTTTGCCACGTCGAGTATCGCACCCTAAAGAATTCAGTTCGCGAGGGCCGCGAGGATTCCGTAGGATTTGCGCGTTTCCTCGGCCCGGAGAGAACGGAGCAGAGACCGTGTGTTCGTTCGTCTGTCCCCGGTCGCAGCCTCGTGCTCTCGCCGCCTCTCCAGCGGTTCTTTATTAAAGCCAACCCTAGCTCCCCACGGACTTAACCCGGGGAGGCCTTCCATCATTTTAAAGCCGGTCGTGATAAAATTAGACGGACAATTTCATTCGGAGTCTTCGAAGCCACGATCGAAGCGTTGACGGTTTAATTTCACCGCCCACGGCGATCCTTCGACCCCTCGCGGTAAAGAGCCGCAGCCTGACCGGCAAGGCGTATTAACCAATTCGGCCTAACTTCGTTCCGATTCCGTCTACCCTTCTCTCCTCGTTCCTGCGTACTGCTTGTTCCGGAAACTTTCTTCTCTTGCGAAGAGACGAAGTTGGAGTTGCGGTCTCGCTCGAAAGGACGCGGCGAAACTGGATCGTGGAGCTACGTGTGATTCCCAAAAATAAGAAGCTGCTGTTGGACTTGCGGATTTTCTGCTCCAGGGAACAATGAAAATGGATCAAGTTCTAAATTCGTGGACATCGAGAGCAAGACTAGATTGTGAAGATTAAATGCAGCAATTCGATCGATATTTCCTAAAATTAAAAGACACTGTTGGTCGCCTAGGTTTCTTAAGGACACTGAACACAAGAGTGGATTGTGGAAACTAGATAAAATTCCTGGTTTTATGCAGCATTATCAAAAAATTAATAACCACTGTTGATCTTCCATATTTTTTGAGACTATTGAAGAAAAAATTGGATTGTGTATATTAAAATTCTACTAGGTTTCTTGAGAACACTAAGAAGGAGACCAGATTATTGAGATCAGATAAAATTCCCGATTTTGTTCAGCATTTTCCAAAAGTTTAAAATTCACTGTCGATGTCCTGGATTTCTGTTCCCTTTAGAAAAATCGATTATCTTTCATTGTTCTTTGGTGCGAAAGCGACGCGAAGCAGGTCAGTAGCAACCGATCATTCCACTCGCGAATCTCAGCGTATAAATGGCAGCCGGAGGCCAGTATAATCCGAGAACAATGCGCACAGTTTTCGCTAGGAAATCAGAGTCGGTTTAGCCCCGATCAGCTTGCCCTTCGCGCGTTTTTCCTGGAAGCTGTGGCCGGCTGGTCGACGAGTTATGCGAATTGGTGGCTCGAAACTCGGATTCCAGGGATCTCTGGCTCGGGGACAGGTAGGCAGAAAGAATTCCCCCGGGAGAAGCTCGATAAAGAAATCAAGCGCGGGCCGCGAAACGGGGCGGGCGTTCGCGCCCTCGCCGATGCAATTCCGCATAAACGTTGCTCGCGTGTGCCTCGAATAGGAATCCCATGGCCCGGCAGTTTGGCCGGCCGGCCGGCCGGCGGGATTAGATAATACCGATCGGCTGGATTCCCCGGGATCGTGAATAAACCACGTCGCGTGCGTCGATGCCGAATAAATCGCGCGCGCGGTAGGCGTCTTTGGACGCGCGGAGCGGAAAACCGCGCGGAGGCGAGCTCGCGATCGACGAGACGAATGTGGTCAGCGCCTGTATAGCAAAGGATGGCCGTTCGCGCGCGATGGATAAACGCGTGCGTGCATGCGTGCACACATTCGCGCGCCTCGAATAATAATTAGGCGTCGCCGGTGCTGATACGAGTTCCTTGCAAATGACGTGTCAGGTGCAGCTGTTGCGCATCGTTCCGCAATGCGGGCCGGTGACCACCTCTCGCTCTCCTCCGCCGGCTGCTCGAAGTGTCGACAAGCCTTTTCCTCTTTCGGCCCTCGCTTTGTCCGTGGCCAGGCCTTTTGCCTACTCTTTCGCGATAATCCGTGATCATCGACGTCCAGTTCAATCGATACAGTAGGCTGGATTATCCCAATTTCTGCGCCTGTCTCAATTACTGTGACTGACTCTATAGTGAAAAAGTATAAGAAAAGGGAAGTTTCACGTATACATTGATGATCTATATATTTTTTTTATCATGTTCATCTATCACCACGAAAACTTACAGAAAAGTATCGCATTCTTTATGCATTAAAATGTAGTAAATACTTTCCAATCGGTGCCACAGCAGTTCTTACAAGTTGAAGTAGTATGTCTTGTTTTACATGAATTATTAATGTGATTTACATTAAATTGTAGGAGGGCTTCGTTTAGTACAGAAGGTAAAGCGACTGCCTAAATACAAAGTACTCGATCGGTGACATTATAATAAATTAAAACAACGATTGTAGAATAATATACATGCGAGAGAAGCAATTTTTCACACGGCAATGATAAATTATTTTTAAAGCATACCGGGTGAAATTAATTTTCCTGTAATCGCAAGCTTTCAGCTTTCGTTCTGACGAATAAACTGCTTTTTCGAGACTTTTGTGGATATTATTATTATTATTATTATTATTATTATTATTATTATTATTATTATTATTATTATTAATATTATTCTTAATATTCAATATTATTATTAATATTCAAGATATGTATACAATCCCGTGGAATCTGTTAATTACAATTACAGATCATTATGCAAAACAGCTATTATATTCATCAATTTTTCGATGTAGAAGCTCTTCGGAAATTTCTGTTCTGTTTCCAAGTACACCGCAAAAGTCGAAGATAATGTATGTTCTAATCTGTCTCCTACTCATTCATGCCATAAACGCATAAAGATCTACAGATTCATTATAATATTATAGATTCCAGATCTTTATGCATTTCTGACATGAACGAGCCCATAAAATGCAAGTCAGTGTGTATACCGAAATAAGTAATTATGATTACGTCATTACTTGCAAAAAATCTAGACTATGCAAGTGATTTCTGTAATATTGAAATCTCTAGAAATTATTAGGTTGCTCGGAAAGTCTTTCGTGGAAATGAAACACAATAGATCATTAAACAAAAACTATTACAATGAATTAAACAAAATTTTTAACAAACAAGGCTTACTATATCAATTGTCCAAATATATAACGATTATACAACTTAAGAGTGTCGTTGGCTGTGAAAAAATTAGGTCCTTTGTTGGGAAAAATGCGAAATTACTTTCCGAACAACCGAATAATTGGTGAAAATTCAATTTTCTATACAGAATTCCGATTTGATAAGCACGCCACAGATCGTAGTGCTATTTCTTGGAATAGATTCATTCAACGAATATTTTGATGGCGATCGAATTGATAACCCTGCCAAGATGGATTCTGCACGGAAGAATGCGAAGAATGGGAAGCGTTTAGAGAAGTGTCTATGGAGCGTCTCTCCCACGTGAAAAGAGAATGAGAAGTTGATTTCTGAGGGTCGACAACGGTACCCACGGAGCCCACGGAGCCCACGGAACCCAAAGCCGAAACGACCTGTATCTTCGCGCGCCGCGAACCCTTCAATTACGAACCGCTCCGGCGAGAAGGATCGCCGTGGAAGGTGAGCGAGGAAGGTGAGTATCGGCGTGACCGCGAGGAGACGACGCCCAAGAACAGGATCCCGAATTGCGGTGGCGGAAAGCACGGGGCGAGGAAACAGGCGTAGGTGCCCGCGCGAGGGAACGATCCACGTACACGGTAGCGAAGGTAGAGCCTCTCTAATGACAGCGAGCACGCGAGCCGACCCGGCTTCCATGTATCGGATCGTTCCACGAGTAATGTCCTTCTTGTACGTACCTTTAATACCTCGATAAAAAGAACAACGGGGAAAACGGACCAGGGAATCCTGCAATTACTTGCGGACCATTTTTCGCGGTCGACGCGAGGCGAACGACGAGTAGTCTAGTTGTCTAGTGCGAACAATGATCCTTATCGGTGATCACTGTGAATCGAATTAGTACAGCGGGCGATGTAAACGAGGGAAATGCTGCTGGGGTAGTTCAGATAACAGAATGATAACGCTGCTTATAGATTCGGGTGATAGATAATTATCCAGATAATAGATAAGTGTTGTAGATTCACAATTAATAAAACGCAGTACACACACGTATTTGGTAAAATAACGATTTAATTTGAGAAACAGATATAAAATTAGAAATACACAATATAATACAGAAAGGAAAACGTGCTTTGTCCGATGTCGAGAGCGAAACGTAACTGAAACAAAAACTCATAGGGAACGCGACGCGTGGTAGCCTTCAAATGTTTTTCGGCATGACGTTATCCCCGCCTAAGGTTTCGGACAATTGAAACGCCGCTAGAACAGACAAAGATAGACTGTATATATCGTTGCTTTTCAATACCCTTCCTCAACGATATACATCCTATTTATTTAAATTTTTTCAAACAAACCACACTTTTCAACAATAAGGTTCTTTTACTTATGCATCAAGTCTCCGTAAACTAAGTCTTTAACGTCGGGTTTACGGAATCCGTCAAAATGACGAGTCGCTAATGTTCTAATTTACGATTGTTCAGTTTGTAAAAATACATTTATGAGTTATTTATTTAACGTATGTTTACTCGTGGAAAATATTAAAATAATACTCCGAAAGAAACTTGACCGTAAATTGTAGCTTAAAATAAATACTCGAATAAGCATTTCAGAATTCTCTCAAATTTTTTTAAATGCTGGAATAATACAAAATTCTGGAAAATAATAAATAAATAACAAGCCAGGAATAATACAAAATACCGGTGCTGTCAATGAAAAAATACCTCGCTGGTGGAGGATTAATCACGCGTATAATAAATAAATAAAATTTTATGCAGCTATTTTAAGACAGCTATCAAATTTCATCTTGATCAAGCAGCGTTATTCTCAAAGTCATAGGGAAAATATCAAGTATACAAACCCCAAGATATCCTATGAATTGTATCAATTGTGAATTTTAAAATGACTGGCACCAAGCGTAATTTCAAAATGAGCTGCACCAAGTTTGATCAAGACCAAAGGTGTCTGCTGCATCGGAGACGTGGATCCAGGCTTCTAGGACTCGGGAGACCCAGAAACCCTCTATAGCAGCCGGCAATCGGGGAAAACAGTTATATCGAAGAGGATGAGAGTCGAGATAGGGCCAAGCCGGTGGAAGGAACAACGGCATTGCGGCACAGGTCGTTCATTACTCTTGGTAGCAATCGAGCCGGCGAAGTAGAGTAGATCTTGGCGAGCGAAGAGGGAGAAGGTAGGCTGCTTCCCACGGCGATTCGCGAGTCGGTCGTCACGAATCGCATGACGACGTGACGAGTAGGTCGGGAACGGCGACGGACTCGACCGGGGGCGACGCCGAAAGGATTGCTAGTCCTGGGTGTCGCTCAAATCCTCCACGGCTAGACGCAACCTTGCATCGTTCGGGTTGCGGCATCGCCGATATCCTCTAGGAAACGAGGAAGGACGACGAAAGGTTGGGCGGCGAGATAGGAGAGATAGAGGAGGCAAGGGGTAGACGCTTCTAGCCTAGATCAAAACCCGTAATCACGAGGTAATAACACCCGATCACGGAAGATATTGCACATTTCCCCGGAATCACTGCTATTCCCAGGGAAGATGCCCCCGTCGGGGTTGTTTGGGAGGTCTTACTGTTCGCCGACATGCGATCCCGAATTCGCCGGGCTTCTCTCTCCTTCCAGGGAACCGCGTGCTGCCGATCGTGCTGGCTGCCAGCGAGTGCCAGCGGCTCTTTTACGGCCCTTCTCGTTCCACTTTGCCCCCTCGGTTTTACGTTTACGCTGCTCGGCCCCGGGATCCGACCCACGGAACCCCATCCTCTTCCCCTTGTAACTGTTTCGAGGATTACGTCGACGATCACCGCCGATCGCCGCCCGCTATCGACGGCCTCCGACGTCGATGCTTCGACATCTATGCTTCGACGCCGCGTTCGAGCAACCGAAGGAAACGCGATGCTAATTCCGCGAGATACCGGCAGTCTCGAATAACGACGCTATCAACGGTTTTTCTGCCGCGCCCCGACGCCTGGAATCTGCCCCCGGAGAGGAGAATAGGCGAGCCTGCGACATCGTGATGGACGGTCCAGACCGATCGACCGAGAAATCGAACCGGGGAAAAAGGACCGAGACGACCGACACCACGACGATGACGTCGGGAACCACGAAACACGTCCAGGTAGGACGGGTTTAACATAGTACGGGCTTTTTTACGCCGTCGACGAACTACGTTCTGAGGGCTCGTGGACCCGGAGCGGAAAGGGCCCCTTCCGACGAGGAGAAGGGCCGAACGGAGGCGGTGGCCAAGGGCGGACAAGGACGGGGGAAAGAACGTCTCGAAGGGTGCCCGCAGCCAACCGTACCATTAATCATCGGGGTAATTCCATAGATGGCTGTTGGCCGCTCCGAGGAGCGAGCGATGCATGCCAAACTTACCTCGTGCCTCGCTTACCGAACGACCTGCGAAAAGACGCGTTATCCGCCCGCGAGCTTCTGTCTCCGAGCTATGGATAAACGGCACTTTCTGGTCCATCGTTCGTGGTATTTTCCTACTAGCTCGTCCCGGCAACGAAAAATGAACGACTGATAACAGCAGCGCTTGTTCACCCCTTCAACGCTGCTATGCCACATCACCGGACAGTCTGAAATGGCTCATAAAATCGAAGCGTTTGGTTCGACCCTTTGCTGTCACACTGGATCAAAATGACCCACATTTTCTCTGAGAAAAAGTGTAAATACAATTGATCTCTAATAAACTCTAATAAAGATAGCATATCATTGACAGTTCTTTGATAATTGCATGGTACACGTATTTCATATAGCAAGTGTGACAGTGGAGGGTCATAAACATAAAACTTGAAAAGTCGAGTTGTGTTATATCAATTACTTTTTCAACATTTTTACTGTTAGCGGATCCTAATAAAATTGCGACGACATATAGATTAGTGAAAAAATTAATGTCCAACCCTCAGCAACTAATTCTGTTCCCTGGTGTGAGTGACGCTGCGCACCCAATGAAAATTATCGGTTTCCGTTCCTTTGTTTTGAAGTTGCAAAAATTATAGACATTCTGTCGTGGGGAATGATTGAAATAATTTGTTAATCTAAACATAAAATATAATAGCATGGCAATTATAAAGCAAGCCACGTCAGTTACTTTTTAAGGGTTAGCAAGTTTTTATCAAAATAAAATTCTGTACTCTTATCAACTTTTAAACATACAATAAAGGCATACAATAAAAGTAAATTTTCCTTCTATTCTAAGAAATGGTTGAAATTGACAAATTCCTAGGCATTGTAATCGTGAAGAAAAATGGTACATAAGGGCTTAAAACGTGTTGCGATTCGTACGTTTCACCAATGAAATTTATTTATCGAAGAAATCCTAGCATTTTGCTAACGGTGTCTTCAGGAACTTTCTACAGTAGCTGGTTTTACTATAATTTCCTATAGAGAATTTTCTCTTGTCAGATTCCGGAAGCAATGTTTAAAGGAATTTCCACAAGATAAGGAAAAATATAGCGAGCACCGTTTCCTTACTGTGCGGTTTACTTTTCAATATACTTTATGTTGGCGATCAATGATAGCTAAATACGTCGGAAGAATTTCTTTTCCGCTGTGGTAGAATTATTACATAATTTCCCGATTCTCGAACGATAAACACTTCGGGTCGGCGTAACGATATTTGCTGCGACCATTGTCGAGTCTTTCTCATCGGACACGTCCTTTTAGGCACGAAAGAAGAAAGCGTCGGGCAAAAGCGTCCCGCGAGTTGGCCAGCCGCATCGGAAACCAGGATTAATTGGTTTAAAGTAGAACGTTTTGCACGTTTTTCCCGGAGGTTCCCTGCGACCCGGTTTTTCTCGGGACTCGCCCCCACCTATCCTTGTCGCGTACGCGATCGACCGCTTATTGATTTAATCCGAGGTCGTATATCGTCTGGTTCTTACCGCGTCTGCCAAACTGCGAAATTTATGTTGCACCGGCGCAAAAACGCGTGCCACTCTATATATCACTCGCTCCTCCCCGAGAGTGGCGAGATGGCGAAAGCGTAGATCGGGCCCGATGCGTACGGTGGCGCTGTAATTAATCGAGGAGGTGCGAATTATAAGGGTACCATCCAGGTTACATATTCCGTTTAGCTAATGCCCACCTTTATAGAATTTAATTAACGACCGAGGCCTACCCGCGCGGCGTCTTTCTTGCTGAGAGCGAAACCGACTCGACAGCTCGACGACCAGAACACAAGGAATCTACACCTTCGACTGGCTTTTGAAGCAACGAAACGAAACGAATTCAGGAAAGAAATAAAGTCTATCAGCAAAAGGTGCTCCGAGAAAGCATGGTGTCGTTGTCTTCGGTACTGAAACAGCCCTATAAGAATCTCGTAACACTGCACGCATTTTTCCTATTTTCGAGCTCTGGGCTTTTGAGCTTTGATGATGATTATATTTTAATACAATCTACAGAGGGCAACAAAGGACTCCTGGATCGCTCCTAAGGGCAACTGATATAGCAGGAAGAATGATCTCTGTCTCGTGAATTAATCATCGACGACGACAGCGGAGCATCTATCTTCTTGCACTTTGCGCAAAGCGGTCTCAGTGGGCGTGGCCTAGTTGCTCTTCACTTTGATGGAGCTGGAGCAATGCCCTGTGCAACAATTTCTACCCCATATGCAAAACACTCTGTAGCCTGTAAAAATCTATCTCCTTCTGGTTTCGTCGAGCTAGATGAATTCTAGCCTCCGAGGAAGATCTACAGATACCGACGAGTCCGAAATGGGCGTGGCCTCGTTGTTCCAGGAGCAAGGAAACTGCCCCAGGCGGCAAACTGCCTGTACTTCACATGTAAACTTTGATTCTACATCCGCTATTAATGCAATTCCTTATATCTTCGTCAAATTAGGTGAACTGTAGTGCCCACTGAAGTTGTATAACTATCAATGAGTCCAAAGTGGACGTGACCTAATTGTACCCGGAACAAGACAATTGCTCGAACCACAAAAGATGTCCTCGATGTTTGGCATCTAGTATATCCAATGAAATATGCAGAACAGTTCTATCCGTCAGTCCGAATTCAGTCCGAGTCACCGAGCGGCGGTTCATGGACGTTTCAATATATCGAATCGCATCTGGCATCGATACCGGCGGGCCGTCGCGCCGGCAAATTCCCCGGAATAATTCGATGTTAATCCGAAGGCAGGCGGAGCGCGCGTCGGGACTGAATAGTCGATGGCGGCCGCGTCTAATTTCCAAAGCACGATGTCCACGTCGTTTAAGGTATTCCCTCGGTCGCTAATATCCATCGTTAACGAACTGGCTAGGGCTTGTAGCCGGTCGTCCGTACACCGTGTATTCCGTCCAGTTTCTTTCTCCGCAAGAAAGCCGGTACATCGAGAGGCGGCGGGACTCGTCCCTCTCTCTCTCTCTCTCTCTCTCTCTCGCCGCGGCCGTCTCTCCACGGTCTCTCCGTTGCTCTCCCGTGCGCAGCTCGTTGTTAAATCCGCGGCGAACAACCCGGCCGCCGGTAGGATAGCCGCTCGAACACGTCGTCGAACGTGAAATAAGGATTCGAATCGCGATCCAGAACGATCGGTGGGACAAAGATGAGAGGCGGATGGACCTCGGGGGAAGCGGATCCTCCTCCGATGGCCCCCGTCTCGGCCCCGTCCACAGAGGAGAAAGACGACCAGATAGAGGGCAAAAAAGATCGAACTCATCCGCGGAGACACGGTGGCCACCGGGCCGTCCGAACGATGTCAGCAGTTTAATCAATGCATTTAGCCGAATTCCTGTCTGGCCCAAATAAAAGGCGAGACAGGGGGAGGCCGGGGAACAAAAAACGCGACGCGCACGACGGATCTCCTCTCCGCCTTCTTCTACATTCTCATTTCTACGTCTCCTCGGCGTTTTCTCTTTGCCCGGGCCACAAAGTCCTCGGGGCCCGACGGGGCCCCCCCGCCTCCTCCTTGCCTCCTCTTTGCCCCCTTTTGCCTCCTCCTACCCCACCACGGCCATCGCTGCCTCGTCCTCCACCGCCAAAAGTTGTTAAGTATTCCGCGGATGTATTCCCCACCTCCGCCTCCGTGTCCCTTTCGCCTCACCTTCGGGCTGCGGACAGACTCTTCTTCTTCGAATAAGGTACGTCAACCGCGAGGATGACAACCAGACGGAAAGCGACTGACTGTCCCGTCCTCGACTGCCGTTCCGTCTCTCTCTCCCTCTCTCTCCCTCTCTCTCTCTCTCTCTTTATCTTTCTCTCTCTCTCGCCTTCCTCAGCTACGGGGTTCTTCTTCTCCATTCACCTTTCCGAAGCGAGACCATCTCCGCTCCGAGAGACCCTCTCTCGGCCTAGGGACACGCTTTTTCTGTCGACCATCTTGCGCCCGCCGAAAACTTAGCTCTGCTCGATTACCCTTCGGTTTTGCTAAGCGGAGTCGTTACCAAAGACCCTCGGCCAACAGACGAGCGATTCCCTATGCCGTAACAACAATGATCACCAGAAAAATAACACCCTGGCTGATAGACTGCCGGCTGCGACGGTTCCTCCAGGACGATCGACCGTTTCATTGACAGTCTACGAGGTCCGCCGCGTTTCCTGCTCATCTCCGCTATCTCCGCGAGCATCTCGGACCTCCGGGAATAAATTTCGTGCCCCCTGTACCCCGGACGCAAGCCTTCCTCCACCGATTCGGAGACCCGCGGCGGCGCATCACTGGGAAATGATGGGAGTCGTTGCTAGGAAATCGGTGTGGTCCCGGAGATTTTGGTTGGGCTACGTAGAACCTGTATTGTAATCGTTCTAAAAATAAGTTGTCCCGTGGAATTGTAACTGCTTGGACCGAAGGCGCCTGTCTTTAACCCCTTGCCATACTCTGACGAGACTGACTCGTAATGGATATTTCTTCTCGGCGTGAATGTTATTCCGTTCTTTGCGTCAGAATATATTTCTATCCTTTTATCGTAAGTATTTAATCTCTGTGTAATATACGTACAGCATCGTTTACATCAAATTAACCAGTTAAGTGTGCTTGACGATTATATCCATCACGCGTAAATTTTAATACGTTTAAAATGTTTATAGGTCAAAACGAAATGAAACAAACAAATGAAAATTATAAATAATTTGAATTAGATTCATAACTTCCTTCATCATCGCTTGATTATCGCGACACACAGTGGTGGGCGCTTTGCAAAAAGATGGCCACAGTTAAATAGTTAACTCTATATTTTAATGTACATAAAGCATTTCACGAAAGTTGATTTTATTTTTAGATGTTAGAGGAGCCAATTTATTGGACGATGTCTATGAAAATTTGTTCAAAGATTGCAATAAGGATGTAATTAGAATGACAAACAGAGTAAAAAGACCACGTATTTAACTTTTTGCGACGAATTTGTATCAAAATTTTGTATAAGCGCGAAACAATTGAAAATTGCGAGATTCGCAGTTTTAACACTAGACTAAGAACACTAAGAAATCGAGAGATTTTTGCATCTTTCAGTGCCTGCAGCTTGACTCTAAACCGATTCCGATGAAATATTCAGCATGCATATCGATCACCAAGATCTAAAAAACGAATCGATTAACTATTCGCTCTGAGCTGAAATAAAAGAAGTTGAAAAGTATATTTTTTATCTCGTTTATCATTCTAATTAATTTCAATGTTTAAAGAAAAAAGTGATGCACATCGTTTTGTAAATTAACCGTGAAAGCATGTCGTTTTGGTCCAGTTTTTGAAAAGTATATTGCGTTTTAAAATGTGCTCGAATACTATCGTGAGAAGCTGTGTATATTCTCTTCCGTCTACGGAATTATAACAATAAAAAAAAGTAGTATTGCTTGGTATTAATAGAAAGCACTATAAAATAGGCGAGCTAGATTTTTTGAACCAGTTCGTTCATTGACTTGATCATTGCTCGCCGACAGTGCTGTGTTGCGTCTAAAGCAGTGCCCCTATTCCTCTAACAAAAGTGTCGAATGCGGCGAGCAAAAACGAAGGAAATACGCGATCTAACCGGCGAGAAACTCGAGCAAGGCTGTGATTTAACCGACGTGCACAAGACTACCGTCCAGGAAAAATCAGGAAACTCGCGGTGCTAAATTCTGCGCCGCCGATTCTCGTGGACAGGGGGGAGGGGGCAAAAACGAAAAGAAATCAGGTATCGACGTCAATAACGCGACCAAACTGCCGAGAACCTCGACAGCGATTGAATCGTTCGCCGGCAAGAACGTCGAAACGAGCCGCGGTGCTAACTTTTGCCGGCGATCTCGCGGACGGGGAGCGAAGATGAGAGAGAATCATCGTCGCAGCCGAGTCGAAAGTCGAGTGGCGATGGTGATTTAACGGTTTCCACGTAAAAGCGGAAGGGAACGATCTGAGAAACGGCGCCGCCGCTGAATTTGAAGGTCCTAATAAAGATTGCTCGTAAATTGTTTTGCTCTTGTCCGGCCAATAAAGCGGCGCTGGTCCCAGCCGCGCGCGTTCGCCTCGCGCTATTGATTCTTTTTTCGTTGCGGAGAGAGAGAGGACGCGGAGAGAACGCGTAAGACCACGGTCCGACCGCAAGCTCGTTACGCCTGTCGGAAGTATAAATCAACCGCAAAGTTATTCCGCCGTGCTGTCGGGAACTCCCCGCGGGGCGACTTCATGAAAACCGCTACCACCTTCTTGCGAGCGACATCGCTCCTACGGGTACGTGTGTCCGGGCCATTCGTTGCGCGTTCGATACTCGACGATCCGTTACGATAACGACGATTTACGGCGAAATAGGCGAACGCTCCGATAACGAACGACCGCCGGACGACCTGCTCCCGGGATCCGGAGAATGACCGTCGAGCATCTTTCCTCCCGCTGGTCCCGAACCATTCCCGAACCATTCCCGAGATTTGCCGATCAGAGCTTCGGACATATTTCGGACCCGCGGGAATTCGGTCCGATTTGATTCGCGAAGGAACTTGGTAGAACTTCGCCATATTCTCGGATCGATCGATTTCAAATTCTGTTGATTGATTTTTGCCGTAGACTGCGAATTTTATGCATTTTATGTAAGAGGACATGAAACCGCGAAATCGTCAGAAGCGGCAAGGAATACGTGCGATCCATCTGCAACACGATTTATTGTGTACGTGAACAAAAATTTCTTCTGTAACCGAGTAACTATTCTCCGTTATGTTAGCTTCAATTTAATAGGAGACATTTCTGCTCAACAGAAAGATTAACTTAAAAGTCCACTTATTTATTATTTACAGTCACGCACTGCGTATTTTTATGAAAGCGCAGCCTTTTGTTCAACGCTTTGGAAAATTCTTTCCCCCGGCATTCAGAAAACAGTCTATAAACATGGAAATTTGCATAATGGCATTCCAGGCTTATCACTGATCTGAATTCACAATCTTTTCTCGCCGCCAGGTTAGAAGGGGAACAATTGCGGCAAGTAGACAATTTGAGGCAGTAATTGAGCGGGCTCTTAGCATGATCGATGTTGTCAGGGATCTGTGTTGCCTCACTCGAGGCTGCAGGCGCAGTTCCAAGCTTGCTCTCTCAGGTCTAGGCGGCGCGGCGCAGCGGCGTAAACGCGGGGACGCGGCTCGGTAATAAAAGAACCTTCATAATACCCTGAGAATCTAATTGTGGGACGACCCAGGGCCCCGCGAGGAGGCATCGTTTTCTCGATAATAAAGGAAGAATAATCGTAATGAGGCGGCGAGGGGCCGCGTGTGTACAGTTAGTCGCAATCACGCGGCGTCGAGCCGCGTCGAGCCGCGTCGAGCCGCGTCGAGCCGCGTCGAGCCGCTTCGAGCCGGGTCGGGCCGCGGCGGCCGGGGGAAAAATTATTGCCTAATAAAATAATGAGATAAGGGAACGTTGCACGGATAATTGCGAACATTGCGCCGGCAACATTGTCGTGCCGTAATGCTTAATTGCAGATACGATGCAATCTAATAATTATTCCGGTCGTAATTGTATCAAAGCCGGCTAACGTTACTCCGCGGCGATTCCGGAATAATTCATCACGCGATCGCACGGAACCCATCCGGGAACCTTGCCGAACACTTTGAACCGTGAATCAGAGCCTCGGTCGTAGAGTCTCGGGTCTGCGCCGAGGGACAGGGAAGGGCCCACGTCTCGCGAAGGCGAAACGGGAGACAAGATTTTCGGCTGAAGGGCGATCCAAGAGGAACGTGCGCCGCGGAACACGGTTTTCGAGCGAAGCGTGACTTCCTGCGTTCCCACGGGACCTCTGGGCCCGACTTTTGTCCCATGATCGAGCGGCCCGCGGACTCGGGCCAGTAGAAACCGACGAGGACGCTCGCTCGCTCGCTCGCACACGCACTCGTCACGAACAGACGACAGGCACGTAGAAAACCGACTTCTACGTGGACTGTACAGTCCCCGCCAGGAACTGGGCCCGTCCGGGTCCATTGTCCGACTACCGGGCCCAACAAACTTCTTCGAGAACGACAGTCACGGCCGTCTACAAGAAGATCGTTATCTCAGAACTCGGAATTATCGAATTGATTTCTTGATTTTCCATTTCACACTTTGATATTCAAAGATTGCTATACACGTGGAAAGCTTAATGAAAAATGAGACGAAAGAGAGCCAGAGTCGAACAAGATTGGCAAACTTTGCTGTGGAGCTCATAAATTCCCTGTCATCCTCAAGGAGAACTTTAAGAGGTCCAAAGGACCTTGACATTTCGTTTCTCAATCACTTTGCAGTATTCATAGAGTAGGTGAAATACAAAATGTTAAGACATTAGAACAATTCGAGACTATTGTTATAATGTTTTAAAGTTATTGCAAATATTAAAAGATGAAACACATTTACATCTCATTTATGATTCTTACAATCATGGTTGACAAATTTTATTTCGTATAAAGATCCGCAAGTCTATATAATATATAATTCAACTTATCAGGAATCAATTAGTTTATTTGGATACCGTGTCACCTGACACTAAACCCATCGCACCGTAAAAGTCACTGACGCGCATTGCTTCACAACAACGAGGAGGCTGCACTTATTCAGACATTTCGCCATATTTATTAAATGTCTGCTCTGATTAGGAAATTTTCCAATGATTTTCTACCGAGAAATCTTCGTAATTTCATCAACATTAAAACAAGAAATAACACGAAATCCAACATTTTGAGCGTCTCGGTAGGTTTAGTATCAATCCAGCTTATCAAGAATCAATTATTATCTTTGGGAATCGTGCCACCTTGTTATGAAGTCTAATAAAATACATTCTGAAAAGTGTAGCTATGGGCAAGCGCGAGCTTTGTTAACAACAAGAACAGTCTTCTCGAAAAGGGAACCAAGCGGAGAGAACACCAAAGTGGAGATAGATCCAAGAATGGGAAGTAACGTCCCAGAATCCTCCGGTGAAGAAGCGCGACGGGGTTACTCGGGCAAAACTTTCCAGAGGAGAAAATGAAGGAGGAAAAAGTCCGAATCGCCGAAGAAATCCTAGAGAGATCCTGCCGCGATGATTTGTCGTAGAAATCCACGCGCCGAACACGAAACGCGACACAGCTTTTTCCTTTTCCCCGGGATTTAATTGCCCGCTGATTAGTTCGCGCTCACCGCGTTGCGCCCGCTACGCTCCGGGTCCGCCTGTTTATAGGTTCCCTCGTTTAACTCGTCGCTTTTCATTGCTCGTGCATCGAGCTGCTACCAAAACCGCGCTGCCGCCGCTGCGCCCGTTAATTTACGGGTCTCAAGCACGCGGCGTCTCCGCGCGGCATCGCTCCGCGCACCGATCCGCGACGTTCCGCGCCTGGCGGCCAGCCCCCGGTCATTTGGACCTGCATAAAATTAAGATTTTATACCAGCGACAGCCATTAAGTTAGAAACTTTTAGGCCGATCCTCGTTACCGTCGCCCGACATTTGCACGATCCGCGCCGAAAAACTTCGCATCGATCGCCGAAATTTCGCACGGATCGCGCATTTTCCGCGGCTGTCGTTGAATCGCTTGCTTCTCCTTCTTTTACGTGCATTGCCAACGTTTCCAGCGAATAGTATTTTTATGCGATTTATTGCAGAGAATTATGCGTCAGGTGTTGTTTTGTACGCTAAAATGGAACCGCTTCGTTTCATTGGAATTTATGGTTTACAAACATTCGAGCATTTTCGTGTGCAACAAGTGCGTCAAGATCAATCTGCTCGCGAATTAGCAAGTACTGCGAGTACCCTGGACTGAAGGTGATTGATCCACGCCTAAATGCCGCTTATTAAGTCGAGTTAATATAAAAGAGCCTTTACGATATCGATAATCATAAAACGATTAAGATTAGAGTTAATAATAATGGTAAGTTCTTATCGGGCATTCATTACTGAGAAATGCGAAAATGAAAATGTTTATGCTTATGAGCTAACGTATAGAATAACGAGACTAACGATGATGTAAGCCGATTAGGTTCGCCGTGTTTAATAGCCTGTTTATCGTCGAAGGAATCTGAGGCACGCAAATGATCACAGTATGTCCACTCCGCTCCGATGTATCGGTGTGATTGCTGGTAGTAGGGTGGACGTTTTAACTGTCAGCGTATCTCCGATCTGTTCGGCGTTATCTTCGGTCGTAAAAACTCAAGACGATGCACTCGCAAAGTTAAAACTTCTTAAAATTGATTGCTGACGAGTGTTTATTAAATAATGCGGGAAAGCCGAGTTAATCGACGAAGTCTACAGTGTGTGTGGTGGAAGTGACTGACAGATTACTACACAAATTGCAACTTAACCCTTAACCGGTATGCCAACTGCTGTCGGTTACTGCTTCAGTAAATAGTCCCTCTTACCACATTAGTAAGCGTGAGTTTAACGTTAAAACAGTGAATGGTGGAATGCATGAATTTTTAACTAATTACATTAGCGTATGAAAACACGTGTGGGGTACAATTTTCAAATAACTATCACTCAAAGAGTAGCAATACTATCGAGACCAAAAAATCTGGGAATATAATTTAAATATTCTCACTTACAAATATATTAAATTAAATGATACTTTCACTTTTCCAAAAAGATAATGCAAATCATTTTGACCCAATGAAGAGAGTTAATGACGACTTATTTGAAATTGCGTCGTGATCGCCGCGACAACCATGTGCTGGCTAAGGGTTATAATTCTACGAAATTTAGGAAATTTCTACGTAAGTATCGAAGTAAGTATTTGCGGGTAAAAGGACCAAAGTTACTGCCGAGCCGCTAATCGATATTTAAAGTACATTTCAGCGATAACAGAAGTTTGCGGAAAGGGCATCGATTTTTGTGACACGAGGGCGCTTGACCAGCGTCCCAGGTCCATCATCTCTAACTCAAAGGTTTATGACGTTCTGAAGTATATCGATTTCTGTCGACGAAGACATTCGAAGCAATGGGTAGGCTCCTAGAGCCAGAAGTTGTCCACCGGCGGATCCGTTGGCTCTGTGAGAACGCTCGAAATTCGTGCACGCGTTTCCCATCATTGATGAGAGGGACTGTACCATACGCGACGATAATACACGGCGGAACGTGGAGCCGGGCCACCGTGTGTACGTGACACACGTCGTCTACGTGGGTGCTGGGCATTTTACGACTTTCGGCGCTCTTGGAAAAAAGCTCCGCCGGAGGCCGCCGCGCGGCGTCGAGATCCTCTCTCACGGGACTGTTGCTCGCTCGCCGGGCACGGCTCGGCTCGGCTCGGCTCGAATCCGCTCCGCGGCGGCAAACCGCACGCGAGTCTCGTCTCCTTGCCTCTCTTTCGAATCTCCCGTCAGATTTCTATCGGGGCTTCGTTAAACTCGCATCAGATGCGAGGGTCCCTTCACCTCGCCTCTCCGCGTTCTACCTGCGCCATTGTCGTTTCCCCGGTTCGCTCGATTCTCTCGCCGCGGCTAATTAATAATTTCCATGAAAATCGCGTTCAACGGCGTGCCCCGCTCGCGGTTTCATCCGAGCGGCCGCGCCGCGCCGCGCCGGATCTAGAGTTCTAGACGGTAGACAGCCAGACGGCCGACGAAACGCTTTCTTTTCTCGATTCGTAAATCACTTGGCTCAGCCAATTAACGCTCGCAACGCTCGCAACGCGCGCGCGCGCGCGTTCCGCCGAGCGGCGCGATCCCTGGCGCCGCTGAATCAAACGAGATCTAGACGGTTCGGTGGCGGGCCGACAGCGATACGCGGAAGATGGGATTTCGCGCGTGACCGCGAAGCCTATGGTCCCCATAAAACTCCTTGGTCCGAGCAGTTCCTCGATCTTCCTAGAAACGCACGGTTCGCCGAGTCCACGATTTTCGCTGAAATCCGCGATCTCCGCGTATGCGGCCGCTGCGAAACTCCGTGGTCTTCGCTTAGGTCCATAGTTTACCAAAAGTCCACAGTTTCACCGTAAGCCCTCGGTCGTCCCGAAGATCCATGGTCTACTCACCGTCTCACCGAAGACGCATAGTTTTCGTGAAAGTCCATGATCTCTGCGAAAGCCCACGGTCTTCGTAAAGGTCCATAGTTTACTCGGAAGTCCAAAATGCTGCGAAGACGCGTACTTTACGAAAGAGGCTACGATCTCTGCAACAACGCGAGATTACTAGGTAAGCCCACAGTTTCCACGACGATCCGCAGTCTCTATTAAAACCCCTGGGCTCTACGAATGTCCATAGATCGGAATAAAATTTTGACAGTCTTCGTTTCAACGAAAAGTTCGCGCCAATATCTCGATATCATCGAAAACCCATATAACCTATCGCAAAATTCACGACCTGAACAATAGGCTAAAATTCAGAAGAAGCTCGTGAAAGCCGAAGCATTGCAGCCGCATCGTCATGATGCAATGGAGCTATGATATTAAATTAACGTTAAATATATGCCAGCGTTCGACATTAAACGAGCCTGTCTTCTACGAGCATCGAACGGATTCAGAGAGGCATATCGTTGTCTACATAATCGTAGACAAGTTTATAGCAGCGAGTACGTTACCGTACAGCGTTCGGTAACATACATTACGGGGCAAACGTTGTAATCACAGCGAAATGCCAACGATCAAGAGCAAATTACGCCGTAATAAATGTAATTACTATATAATTGCCGGTGCAGACGTTGCGGTACAATTAAATTCAACAGAGCCGCCCAGTAAATAAATAGAAAAACAGATTTATGGACACCGGTGAATACAATCGGCGAGTTAAGTTGTCTGTCTCGGCTAACAGGTTAATTGGACCACACGCGTTCGCAGCACGCGAGTATCGCGGAAGATCGACCGGGAGGGTCGCGACAGAAAGAGGTGGACGCGTTTTGCCAGCGATCTGCTTCTGTGACGGCTGATTTTCGTCGTTGTTTCCTTCCTTCCTTCCTTGTCGGTTCCCTTTCATTTCTTTCTCTTTTTTTTCTCCTCTCGCGTCTCGGCGCAGCACTTTTGGGGTCTCGGCTCTTCCGCTCGTTAGGCGGCCCGAGTCGGGGCTTATGCTAATTTTAAGCAGTTCCCCTCCAGTCGATTCTTTCCTAAAGCTATTAGGCGATCATCTCGGATAATCCCGCGATTCCGGGTTTACTCGGGACACGACTTTTCTAAGTTTTCTTCCTCCGCGAGCCTTCGGATTCGTCGAAAGCAGTCGGCTCGCGCGAGTGGACCTCCTATTTTTTCCTGTTCACCAGGGCAGACGTATATATCCGTCGGAGAACGTTGCTAAGAGCTTGGATTACGTCCGGAGGCGCCAACAAGTTCGAAGTTTGCAGCGCTCGCCGCGAGAGAAAGCTCGCACTCCGCTGAATTTCCTTCTTCTTCTTCTTCTTCTTCTTCTTCTTCTTCTTCTTCTTCTTCTGTACCTTATCAACATAAATTAAGTACTTTCCGTATCTTTCGACACCTAACGCCACAGCGTATCGAAGACCTTACGGTTATGATTTTCAACAATTTTACCACATAGACAAGCATTGTGCGATTATAAATAACGATTTATATAAATCGAGCCGGTACATACTGATTTAAGAAAAGAAACCGACGTCGTAGTGAGTCCTATCTTCGTTGATGATATGGACTGCATTCATAGCTATTAAACGGCACAAATCCGTTGAATTAATCATGAAATAAATTATACTAAATAATGACTAACAAATGAAAAATAAATGTTTGTTAATTCTGATTAACATTACTTAATAAACACGAGACTTGTTTTACGGTAAATTACATGATTTTGTGTTTCTTTAGAAATAAATATTACATCTGCGAATGTGATCATGCAAATCATTTTGTTATTAATCCTAAAATCGTTCATTCAAGCATATTAAGTTTACAGGCCGCTGTTCTTTTTTAGACAAATAATAGACTCTTTGTAAAAAGATCTAGTGCATAAGGGTCATTTAATTATTGCATTAATTATCGGGGTGAATCGTAACATGTTCGGTGACAGTGTCACACATGTGTTCATATAATTATTGCAGCACGTAGTATGGCATTCAAGAATTTCTAGCTTGTCTTTGACATGCCAGCCAACATATTATTTTCATTAATACTAGGTGTATCGAACACGACGAAATGACAAGCAATCGACACATTTACGTATTATTTATTCAATATGTGTGTTACTTGCGGCAGATATTACAATAACACTCGTTAAAAATAGATTAAATATCATATCGTTACTTTTATAAATTAATATAACACAGCTGTTTTTAGTGCCCCATAAATCTAGTTCTAAAATGCTAAAATTACCGTCAGTCAGATATTCCATGGAGTGTCGGGTCTTTAATCATCGCCGCGAGAAACGGAGGAAGTTTCGTGGCAATTTACCGGTGATAAAGATACAAGGGTGGTTCGGTTTCCCTAGAGCGGTGGTCGGTAACCGGTCAGGTGCATCTTCTGGAGGGAAAGATGCACCTGTCTCGTCGGAGAGAGGCAGCCTGCACACGTTTTATAGACCAGCGGGTCTATCGTTGATCTATTCAATTGGCCCGAAAGATAAGCGAATAGGGGAACCGGCACGAAGAAGGTACCCGTGACGGTGAGCAACACCGCGGCTGATTATTTGGTCTGCGTCACCCTGCCCCGAATTCCCTCTCGTCGCCGCGCGACTCTCGCCAATCTCACCTGCTCGCCGCACTAAATGGCTACCCAACCCCTCCTCCCACCCTACGCGCCCTTTCCAGCAACGTCGTCCTCTATCGTTGGAAATCGTTACGCTCCTCTCACGCCGTCGACTTATCGCAAGAGCGCGTCTTTAACGACCTTTTCGATCCCCTCGCCCTCCCTCCGGAGGTGTTCGACCTGTTTCTTTGATCTCCGAGGATAACGCTCCGTACCGTCGCGCGATCTACGCTCGCGATAGCCGGTGCGCGCGCGCGTTTTATCATTGTCGGGTCTCGGAACGCGGCGAAGTGGCGAATCGCGACTCTCCCCCTCGACACACGGCCCTTGAAAATTGAAACGTGGACTTCTTTGTCTTGCAGGTGGTGGAAAGACGCTGATCGCTCCACGACCGCGGAGCCGATAGGGGATGGTGAGTTTCCTCTTTATATTTTACGGACGCCAACCTTCGCGCGCTGTTTCGGTAGATATTATAGATCGACACATTTCTTTTATTTTTCCTATCACTTGAGTCGATACGAAAATAGTTTAAGTGTGCTTTATTAGCCTTAGTATTGTGTTTTTAACCCTTTGACTCTAACAGACTTTGACACACACCGGCCGTACGGTACGGTACGAATTCACTTGCGACGTCCACTGAGTGCGGGGAAGTTTTTCGTTAGACATATAATATGTTAAAATATTCAAAATAATGAATTCTATTACATTAAATCAATATTACTTGAAATGAGCATTAATTTCAAGTTTTTATTTTCAACATTTAATAATAAAATTTAATAATAAACAGGCGAAACTGGCAAAATTTGATCTGGACACCTATTGGCGCCTACAGTACCGGGAAGCCAACATGTTTCGGACGCCAATAGACGCCAACAGTAGTCAAAGGGGTAATCTAAAGGTTACCAGGCGTTTTGAACTAGTCTTTTTAATTCCTTGCACTGTAACAACGTATTACACTCGTGATGAAGATTTCGTACATAATCTGTTAAATAAATGTTATTCATGTCTTCTAAATCGAAACTTTTAATTCTTCTATTATCGAAATCTAGGAACAGAAATAAAATTATGTAAATTACTTCGGAAATATATTTTGTAAAATTAAAGACAATTTTATAGTTGTTAAAGTTCTCCGTCGTCCAAATGTGAATTTCAATTTTTCTTTTATCAGCTTTTTTAGATCCTTTTAGATCCTTTATGATATGGATAAAATAAATATACTATTGATAGATAGTTCTTAACCCCTCATAATTTCGCCGTAATAACGAGTCATTTTTATTAAAAGTTATTAACAAGTTATTAAACAAGAAACCAAACTTGACTCGTTCTATCAGGAAAATTATTATAACATGCACATGTTTTTATACTGAACAATTTTGTGGCCGTATCTGTGCATAAAGATCTGCGAGATCACTCTCTAGGTTTATGAATATATCGTAGATCATCCTACGAACATCTGATTTATAAAATTGTTATCAATGCAAAACCTACGTTGCTTCGTTAACACTAGGTTTACGGAGTAATAAAAGCAGCCGTTTTATATTTGTTTATGAAAGTAACGATTTATTCTAATCGTTAATGTAATCGATAAATAAATAAATATAAATACTTATAGTAAATATAATCGATAAATAAGCAATAAATGTATCTTTAAAATTTGAATAATAGTACGTTAACAAATCAGTGACCCGTCATTTTGACGGATTCCGTAAATCTAGTGTTAAACACTTCGATAAATCATTTTGCAACCATGTTGACGAAAACTCCACTATGTTTAATTCGCCAGCCAAATATGAACCTGTGTATGCGTGTTTATATACATATGGTACTACAGTTCTCTCAGATTAAACTGACCTGAATAACATCTGCGACCTTTCACGAATTACCCAGAAATCTCAGAGCACGTAAAGTACGATTCTCGACGCGGTTTTTTCGCAGACAGGTCGCGAGCGAAACGATTCGTGAATCGAGGGTTGAGCATACCGAGCCGCGGCGCGTACAGCCGAGCGCATTTTCGTCGAGAACGAAACAGATTCGGCGAACAAAGGCTGCGCGATACGGCCGCTAATAGATCCGAGGAGAGGTTGTTATAAAAGTTGGCCGCGCGATATTCAAATGAACCCGCAAACTTCCCGCGGAATGACACTCAGAAGTAATCCGACTGTTAAGTCCCGCGACCTTCCTTCTGCGCCGAGTTTCGTCGGTAAGCGCGCATATAAATTACATTATACACCGCCCCCGAGGGCATCCGCGAACTTCTCCTCATAAATATCTATCTACGGATGACGGCGTTCGATCTGTGACGATCGGGAGTTGGCTAAATATGTCTTAACCCTTTGCACTCGAGTGGCGATTCTGCGGCGCCATTAAAATTGTTGCGGTACATTCCAAAATTATTTGTATAGATATTGCCAAAGCTTGGATCTGAAGAAATGTTAAAAGTTTAACTGTTACATGAGTCATAATACTCAATATCATAAGCATAGAATGAATTCCGTTATGTAAAATGGAAATACTAGAAGCCGGAAAAATTATTTTAGATTTCCAGTTGAAATGGCTTCGAGTGCAAAGGGTTAATATGTCCAAGGTTGGTCCCTGTTAACGAGATATTGCAACAAAACGAATCTACTCAACTAAAAAGTTCACCAACATTTGGCTAGTAGTAAATTTTATCGATGAGATTGTACTTGGGTCGATTAGAAAGTTTGTTTATCAATTTTCCTAAATACAGGGTGGTCCATGTAACTTGTGCACCTTCTGCAAGTTTCAAAATGTGCATTGGGCAAGAAATTTTTCAATACAGAGATTTAGTTTAAAGAGGCGTAGTATGTAGTGCGTTAACTTTTTTAAGTAGAGCCACTCCGAAAATTTAGGTCAAGTTCTATATTAATCAATTTTTGTATGAAAATATAAAAGGATATAGGTATTATCACAAGATCTCTGCATGTATGTAGTAGTCTATATGTATAGTATTCCATTTAAGAAAAGAAAATTGACCTTCAAATCTCCAGAGCGGCTCCACGTATAAAAGAAATAAATTAACTACGTACCGAGTTCCTTTAAACAACGCAACATTAATATCGAAAAATTTGTTGCCCAATGCATATTTTGAAAGTTGCAGGACCATCCTGTATATTTTTCACGATACTTGTCCAAGTTAGCCTTTCCGATAGAGTATATACTAGAGTGCAGATATTATGGATTTCTAACAAGAATGTATAGATTCAACGCAGAATAGTAAAAACATTTTAATATGTACGAGGGTGAATTCAATCAAATTATTGAGAAAAGAAATAACTTAGAATTATAAAAATAATTTACAAGCGATTTATGACAAAAGTAAGTAGATCGAATGCAGAATGGCAAAGAGATTTGAAGTCTCCGAAAATATTATTACATTACTTTCACATTGAACAATGATCCGCAATAACAACGACTTATTTTTCTTTTGCACTGATTCCTGAAGCAAGTGAAAAGAACTACATTGTAGAAATATCCCAGTGCCTTGAAACATTTAGGTTAGTAAAATTTGACGAAAGCATTCATTTAACAAATTTCTGTAAAAACCTCGTAAAATTTCTTAAAACGGTCGCATTTACTGAAATCGTCTATCGACGTAAATCACCGTGAAAATCTGCGAGATCCAGCAACTCGGAGACACACTGGAAGCGCATAGATGTTGCTAGTCTAATCGGCGTGATTAGGTGTGGACAGTTTCTCCGGAGGATCGCGAGCAGGAGCGGTGCAGGGACGAAAAACGGGAAACGAGAGGCGCGGAAGAAGGGAGAAGGAACGAGGACGCGAAACGTGGGATAATAACTTGATTACGACGGCGATGTTTTATCGAAAAATCATAAAGCAATTAATAACGTTCATTAGAGACCAGAGAGTCGGGAACGCGGAGAGGCGCTCGTCTTTTGCGGAGCCAGGCTAGCTGGGCTCTCGCGCAAGCGGGCGAGTTGCGCGTCCGCGCGCGTTCACGATAGCAATTCCGTTTGATAGGTAATTAGACGAGGGAGCCGGGTAATTGCGTTAATTGAGACCGAGACGAAGCGCGTTGGAACGTTGCGCAAAGCTTGGCTAGATATATGGAACCGTTCCGTTCCACACGCACGCAGCCCGTGGTCTCTCTAATCGCTCTAATCGCGGTTCTTCTTGCCTGGAAATAACGCCGGGGATCGCCTGCGAACCCGTCTCGAGTGCTCCCGACGCGTACCTCGTTTATCTCTGTTAGACGTCGCTTCTCGGCTTGAAGGAAATCTCCTTTCGCGGAACGAGCGTTTTGCAACGGTCCGAACAATCTCGCGTTCCTGCCGCGGAAAAAATCCTGCTCGAACGAGACGCCGGTCGCCGACTTCTGCCGCTTTTTTTCTGCCATTTCCCAAAGAAAACCGGGAACAATCTCGCCGTCGATTACGCTGAAAATTGAGGATCTGGAACGCGGGATCCGGAGGATCGCAGCCGATCCTTAAAGGGTGTCGATAACACCGTGATTCCCGATCACTCGCGGAATTTAACGCGACGCGGAGAGACGCGCGCTTTTCGAGGTCGGGATATATTTCACGGCAGGCTGGATCGTAACGATCGAACGACTGTTTGCACGGATGCTCGTCCCTTAATGCGAGCCTCGAGGATTTATCGCAGGAAATCCCGGCCTCCACCTGCCTTCGAAGATCGAGCGAGTTCCCGCGGCTTCGACGCGAGTCATTTCGCTTGCGCGCGTTTCCAGAAAAATGCGTCACCGGTGGACACGATTGGCTCGAACCTCGCGGGACACCCTGTATGCATCGCGCGACAGAAAAGCCAGTAGACACTTCGAACGACGACATCCTGTACATCTGCCGGTGGTCTCGAGAGCTTCTTGTCCTCTTCGTCTCTCTCTCTCTCTCTCTAGCTCTCTTGCTCTTTCCTTCTCGCTTTTTCTCTCTCTCGCTCCTTCTCTCTTCCTCCATTATTTTTCTCTCTTTTTTTTTTGTTCGTTCCTTCGACGGAGAATGTCGCGCAATAAAGCCGCCACCGTCGGCATAATACGGCCGTAAGCCCTTCCGATATTTGCCATTTTATGTAACGTCTACTTACGCGCCGAGCCTCATATTAAAGTCAAGCAAGAAATACGACGAGCCGCGACTGTAAGCACGTATCGCCGGGACCGATGGAATTGCGGAGAAACCTCTCACCTACCTTCCGTCAACGAGACCCTTTCCGTGTTCCGTCCCCTGCATCGCGTTTTAGTTACCGCGATTTAGCCGATCGTCGAGCCACTCTAAACCGAAATAGTTGGTAAACTAATTTTCGCGAGATCGTAGCAGTCCATTTAATCTTTTATTCCACTCAACGAGATACCGAGCAGACCACTTCCTCTCATTTCCGTTAATAAACGTCGAAGCGAATTGGCAAGTTTATTTATCCCAACTGATCGAGATAGAGTAAAATAAATGGAACAAGAATGATTCGTTTCTTATTAAATTTAGTGGAGCAAGATGAAAATCTTGATCGCCGTACCAAAAGTAAACTAACTTCTTATTAAATTGAGCGAGAAAGTAGGTAGAACGTTTCTTTTCGTGGTGCATTAGTAAGCATCAATTTGGGTTGATAATTTTACTAATCTCAATCAAACGATAAGGAGCACCACATGCGATATTAGCAGCGACTCCGCGAATTGTATATCGCATGCAAGACCATCTCGTTAACCAGTTAAGTGTGTTTGACGACTTTATCCTTCATGGAGATGTGGCAGAATTTTGTGTCATGACGATTATATCCGTCATGCGTAAAATTTTGTTACAATTTGATATTTAAATTGTAATTCTGGCGAAACCAACATTATATTCCTAAATTTTAATGTTTCATGAAAATGTTTTCTCTACAAAGAGATCACCACAGTTAACTGGTTAATACGTCAAATCCGACTATTAGCTCTATTAAGTTAGTTGTGAGAGTAATATAGCAAATAATTAAAGAATAGAAAAATTTACTAATAGCAAGAAGAAGCAGAGGAAATTTTTGCAATAGCCAGTCGGACATGGAACTATTCAGTCAAGACTTTATGGGCTCTTCGAACAACTGATTCAACTATGTTTGCATTCGCTCTTCGATGTTACTCCTGCATAATTAACTATTATTCGAAAACAAAGTTGTTCAGATATCACGTCAAACTTAAATCGTGCTAACAAAATATACCAATCGAACGGCGCCGGTATTAAACTCGCAAATCCAAATACGCGAATAAATGTAGTAGATAAGGTTCAATAATTATCAATTTATATAGGAAATCGTTTGGTACGCGAATTGCCTTGGACTGAGCTGATTCCATGCGAAACATATTTCGATGAGAAAAAGAATTCCGAGATACTCAGACCTAACTCGGTTGCGTTCAACTTGAGCGGAACAATCAATTCTTTTTAACGAACCGTACCATAAGTGGCATTATAGATCCAAATACGTTAGTCAATTAGTCTCCGATGAAAATCGCACGCGCATCCGAACGTTTTCCCGAGTGCTCCCAACCCCGGATCGTCTCGAAACCGAACCGCTCGAGCGGCACACCGATTTCCCGTGCTCGATCGCGGGATTCCGTGTGAATCGGGCGTCGCAATCGCGGCCACGATCAAAGTTAAGACGTAAACTCGCGGCTCGCGCGAAAGAGGGAACGCGGGATACGGTGTTTTATGGTAGGGAGTGGAAAAAGAAGAGCCCGGGTAACACCCAGCCACTGAAAGCCGACTTTACGTAATATTACGCCCCGTTATTGAAGGCAGACTATCGCTCGCGTCCGGTTGGCCGAGCGTTTCGCCGCGATAACGCGCGCGTCTCGCCGGTGCACTCGCGCGCACGAACACGGCCGCGTGTTTCTGTACGCTTAGAGTGTTTCGCGCGCGCGAACAACCGAGAAAGACAAGTATCCAATTAAAGCCAGGGTGGAATGCTTTCACGCTATCTTATATCGTCGGCCGCGGTGCGCTAGGGTATCGGGCGAAAACGGGCCGAGAAACTCGTGTTTAACATAACCAGAATCGTTATGACTCAATCACGGCCATAATTGGCCGATATCGGGGATGGGTATCGCCGTCCCACGGGCCCGACAAATTCCTCGCGGAAGTTCCGCGATAATCCCCTGATACCCCCTTCCTCTCTCTCTCTCTCTCTCTCTTTCTCTTTCTCTTTCTCTCTCTCTCTTTCGTTCTCTCCGTGGTCTATTATTAATATTAAGCTATCGGATCGCGCGATCAGGAATACATTTACATTCGTAAAGGGACCGGCCGGTGTGTTGCGCGCGCGATTGTTATCCGCTCGAAAACACCGTGGTCCTGCCGAATCCGAGAGAGAACGCGCTACGCGTTCGATGTCTTCGATCAATTAGCAAGACGAGCGTGCCGACGCGACGCGCGGGCCGACGATCGGGCCGACGATCGGGCCGCCGATCTCTCACGACGAGAACGCTCCCGAGAACGGGAAAGGTATGAAAATGAGAGAGGAGGGTCGATGAGCCGGCGCTAACTTCGTAAACGCTTACACGAGTCTCAATTACTCGACCCGCCATTACCGCGATTATTCACATAAATATGAATACAATATACATACGAAACGCGTTCCCGTGCCTCCGACGCACCGATTTAGCCACGGACCGATGATTCTATGCCCGGCTACGAACAACCGGAACACCCTCGATGGGACGCGAATTCGACGGGAAACGCTCCCGACGCCAATTAGCGCAAAAAAGAAACACCGTTTCGCAAGATAACTGTTTGCTCGGATGCCTGCGGGGAAACGGTTTCGGGAAAAAGGAACGCTCCAGTGCAACTCCGGAGACGGCCCATGATTTAGCGTAACGGATTTTCTTACTCCTAGCTGTTCCACTGACATTTTTTTGTTAGATCGCTTATTTTTTTTCTGCTGACACGAAAAGTTGATCAGAGGAAGCCCAGCATTTAGCGGACGGTTCGAATCTGTTCTGTCTTTCCTAGGTTCCGGGTATTTTTCAGGGGAATTAAATCAACATGAATGTATGGATTTAAAGCGTTGTATCTATAATAAAACTTTATTAAATTCATCATCTTCAAATTCACTCTCTGAAGAAGATAACCTACGTGCAATTTTTTTTCTGAGAGATAAAGATTCACTGTAATCACTTGAAACGTCACTTTCTTCATCAAGGTTCTCAAACTCAACATCACTTCCGGATAAGTTTTCTAAAAACTCTTTGCTGCTTGCCATTGTTGCCGTTATAAAATTATTTAGAAATATATCCTAAAATTAAAACTACACCGTAGGAACAACAAGCAGATAGGGCTATCACTAATGGCACCAAGAAAGAGTAACGCAATGTGCGTAAAATTAAAAAACTAGCGCAACGTACTAAAAATCCAAGAAAAAAAGTAAATTTACGTGGACCGTCGTAGGAAGTCAGAAAGCCCGTGCGTTAAGTGCTAGAATCATTTTTAACACTAAACTTACCGAGCTCGAACAGTGGCTACGCGTTTTGCTTTAGAAGAATGCAAACCTGGATTTATTTAGACTTTTTACCATTTGTATTATAATTTATGTTCTAATCGTGATATCCATTTGATAATTTCCTATGTAAAAGTCTTTGTAATCTAAAAAGTTTTTAAAGAAAAAGTGTGGAATCGGTCATTTCGACCGACTTAGTTGGTTCAGTGTTAATAAAAATGTGAAATCGTGTCAATGGTCTAAGTGTCTAAATTTGTCCAAGTTTAGGTCAATTTGAACCTTGAAATACGAAGCACAAATAGTTTCTATCAATATCTGTGAAATATACATACCTTGTAATCGATCAGATGATTCCTCATACACGAATCTAACGTCTATGATCTTGCAAACCAATGCAAACATTACAAATGATTGTAACTGATGTATATTGCAATCTTCTAGTCGACTTTTCTACTTGATCTGATTTTCTCAAAACAATTTGCACTTATGAATTCGTAATGGGACTCTACTTTACTTTAATTTTTCCAATATAATTTTCACGTATGAATTTTCAACAAGACATCACATTGATCTGATCTTTGCAAAACAATTTGCAATTTCGAGGTATGAATTCGTAACAAGACTTCGTTTGAGTCTGGATTAAGCTCTTCGCAATTGTGAATTTGCAACAAAACTTCACTCTGATCGGATCTGTTCGAAATAATTTGCAATTATGAATTCGCAACAAGTGTTCACTTTGATCTGATTTTTCCAAAACAATTTTCCATTTGCAGATATGAATTCGCAACAAGACTTCACTCTAGTCAGATCGTCCCAAAATAAATTTCTATTACTTTCAACAATACGTTGGTCCCTTCTCTTCGAAATAATTTGCGATAATAGATTCGCAACAGGGCTACACCGTGGTCCGATTTTTCCAAAACAATTTGCAGGGTCTAGAACATCCACGGACTATAAATGCCCTAAATCCAGTGGGGTTTTCGACAAAAGGCGAAAACGCCGGGCGAACCTCGCGGCCGATCCCCGTGACCCGCGACCTCGTTCAATTAGCCACGGAAAACAGCTTCGCAGCCGACAATTAATAACGTTTGCCCTGCGGTCAACGGGTAGGAAACGGATTCGGGAAAATGCTGGGCGGTCTCTGCGGCGGGTTCCGAAAGAAGAATCGCGACCGAAACGAAAATCTCGTGTCGTGCCGCGCACATCCTGCCGGGCATTAATTCTCCGGCGTTGTCACCGGCAAGAACATGCGTATTCATGAGACACAGCGAGGCTTATAAACGTCCAGCTATTAGCGATACGATTAAAATGTGCATTTCTCGGCGTTGTTTTAAACGCGACTCTCCGTGCCCGACCCGTAACTCTGACCACCGGCTACAAAACCACGGGCACAGCCTACTGTCCGGGCCGCGCGACATTTTATTTCCCCGTTCCGTGTCCCCGCTTTATCTACCGGAAGAAATAATAATCCGACCGCTTCGTTTTCTCCTGGCCCCGGTTTAATCCGCGCGCGCTCAGCCTCGGCCAATTAATTTCCCCTTTTTACCATTTTTTACCATTTTACACGCCGCGGCGGGACGGGTTCGGGCCGATCCCGTCTCCCGCCGTCGCGGCGGAGCGGATCCCGGCCGCTTGTTCTCGAAGGATTCGCGATCGCGTAACGCGTCAGCTTGTCCCGAGAGTATGCCGGCATTTGTTTCGAAAAGACTGCGATGGTCTGCGTGATTAATAGTTATTGTACAATTTTATTCTGGAGTTTCAAATGTGGATCAGATATTTAAGTAGTAAATAATTAATTCTTGGATGGTACATGATTCTTAAGACACGGAATTTCCGAACGAACGATCTTAACCCCTTGCACTACGATTCCTTTCAAGCTGCGTTGATCGGCACTTATAAATTATTCTTAATATTTTTAGAAAAATTACCAGACAATTTTTGTTTCCTTTGTTGTCTATGTATTTTTGTTTCTAAGCTTTGATAACAGAAGAATTTATTCTTATTTCGATGTAGAAGAAATGAATAAAATTCATATTTACTAGATCTTGTATGAAATCTGTATCACGAGTCTGACTCGTTATTATAGTGCAAGGGGTTAATTAGGAAAAATTGACGTGGACATCGTCTTAAATGTTTCAAAGTTTCGGACAATTGTCAAGATTCGGTAACTACAGTGTCGAACCGTTTTTCTAATTGTTTTAGCATTTAAAAAAGTTCGCAAAGACCCAAAATGATCCAAGACATCGTACCTTGTAATTTCATCGAGCCACAATTTCATTTATCCTCATATCTTCTAACAGCGAGATTTTTCGATTGTTTTCATGGCGACTTGATAAACCAACTGTCATCTACAAAAACTGACAAACGGGGACTGGATGTAAACTAGCATCAACGAATGAAACAACTATCTTCGCACTAGCAGACATCGGCAACATTGAATTCTTCCCAGCACCATAGCGCAAGCTTGAAAAACTGATGCTCGAATCGGTAAAACTTCGTCGCCGGCACACGTTGCGAGTATGTGGGGGCAGGCGAGTCCCCGATCGTTAGCCGGCATTAAAATGTGAAGCGTATATCTACGGGCAGCAACGTTAACGTCTCGGTGCCCGGGTAAAAAGCTGGGCGGGGAACGAATTCATCGAACATCGATGGAAGAAGAAACGGTAGAACGACTTTCCTGACAAATAGAATTGGTCATCGGTCGAAGAGGGCACGCGTTGCGCCCGGGATTGGGGGCCGACGGGGCCCCGAGGCCTCTGGGTGTCGCGTTCCCGGAGCACCGACGGGCGCCAAACCGCATTTTAGGCGAGCTATCCATACCAGGTGATGTTCGGGACCGTAAGGATATCATTCCGCGGTCGGACAGCCGGAGAACGCGCGCGGCGCGGGGCGGTGAGGAGCGAGGAGCGCGAATCGGGAATGGGGAGGCTGCGGGGAATGCAAAAAGGTCCTAGCGGCTCGGCCCGGCCCGACTCGGCTCGGCTCGGCCCGGCCCGGCCCGGCCCGGCCCGGGTTGCCGCGTTTTACAAATTATTCAATTAGCCCCGCGAATTAAGGTATGCATATTCATCGCTCTCTGATACGCGTACGTGCGCTCCGCGGCGCTGCCGCGGCTACATTCACCGCGCATAAACAATTCGGGCTCGCACACGCGCGTTAGACGCTCTAACGAACTCGCAGCTGCATCCGAAATGCATCCGTTTTGCAACGATGCGGACAGAGAACGACGGGGGACACTGCCACCCCCGAGGCCCTCTGTATCCGCCGCGCTGGATACGTCCTCCGGCCCTCCTGTCTCGTTTTTCCGCTTTCCCTGAAGATCGACGGCCCAGAGCAGTTTTCGATGACGCCATTCAACCGCTTCTTGCAACCATCTGCTAATCTCCCTCTAAGGACAATGAATGGATAACGTCGTTTGCCGGGGAACGATAGGATGACGCGTTTGCCTCGGACGTAGGCGTTTGGCGAACGGTTCAATTCATGAATGAATTGCCAATGGTACTCGTTAATCCCTTGACTCATTTTAACGAATCTATCCAGTGATAGAGACAGTACGAATGTTATCCCACTCTTTTAACTCGAAATCAAATTCTGCATTCTCTTCGTTGACATTTAATCATTCAAGTATGTATTATATCTGTTCTAAAAATTTCTTCTCAGGAATTATTAGAATCGAGAAAGTTCTAATCATTGTAACTGTGAAGAAAACGGTAAGTTCATTTTAAAATCTCTGTAGAGAACTTGATATGCTCCAATCTGTCCTTAACTGGTACTTTAAAGTTTGTTTAACAATCGACCACCCATCCATCCTCTCAGTTTCGCATATTCGTTGGGATCATTTTGGCACGATGCCCAAAAACGATGTCAAGGTTATTTACTATACTAAGACATTTGGTCAAATCTTTACTGGAATCAGAATAGGATTGTCTGTGGCGTGTCACAAGCAACAAAGCGACGCGTCGTGGAGAACAAATGCTCTTCGGGAAACAAGAGAAAACGTAATGTCCTCGTTGAAGAATGAGAAAACAGCTTCGGAAATGTGCACTTCTAACATAGAAACAGCTGACTGTTTAAGGTGTTAAACTAGGTCGAGTTAGCTGAACATCCTGGAAAATTTCCTGCACCGACAGAAGGCTCGGATGGAAGGCCCGAAAACTTGGAGAAGTCTAAGGAACCACAATAAATTCACACAAAAGCCGAACGTCTACGAAAGTTCGGTCGGCTCCTCGATGAACACGCGATTCGATCGGCGGGCCGTCAGCGTTGATCGGTGAATCATCGAACGAGGAATCCTGTTATCTGATAGAACCGAGGGGAGCTCGATCGACAAAGTGTCCCCTGGACGTCGTCGCGGCGAACCACGGAGACGAGATGACGAAAAGAAGCGAAGACAGAGAGGGCGGTCGGGGGAGGCGGAGGAGGAGGAGGAGGTGGGGGAGGGTGAAACGAACGAAGCGGTCCGTGGGCCTATTCCCCCTCCCCCTAACGCTGATGAATGGGCCCAAGGCCCTCCTTACTTATGCGATGCGTGCCCCCGACGGCATACATCACTGCCAGCTAGCGTTTTTACGGGGCACGATCCGAGCAAGAATACGATTACTCGCGTTAACATTCCTGGAATATCGTTGGTCCGCGGTCGTTCGCGTCCAAGGATCCGTCGGCCATTCGTCTTTCCCGCGGAGCCGAATAGCGGCGAGCCGAGCACCGTGTCATCGGTCTGGGTTAGGTTCGATTTCGCGATCACCGGATTCCTCCCACGACTTTATTGCCCGTGAAATTGGCGAACCCGATCATCGCCGCGTCCGCAAAACGCGGGTACGATACGCGCGCACGGCCGTCGTAATTAACTCGCAATTATGATGATCGGTCGAGAATGCCGAGCATCTCTTCCTCGTTACAACCGGATCGTTGATTCCGATGACTCGGGCATCAACTTCGTCGATTCCGTTCGCTGGAACAGAGGCTCCGTTCAAGAGATACGAGGCAGGAAACCGAAGACTGCCTAATCTGCTAAACTACAAATTTTAGGGGATGTGCAAGACGTCACTGGAACCTAACACCTGACAAAGCAAAGAGCTCTAGTTCCACATCGAAAGACTCCGAGTAAAAATTCGCTGCATTTTCCAAATCTAGATCTTTAACACTAGATTTCCGGATATAACAACGAGACAATTATTCTGATTTTTAACTAGGGTTACTGCAATATTTGCTGCAAGCATGGTATTTGATTAAATAACTCATAATCGTATCTTTACAATTTAAGTAACCGTAAATTAAATAATGTCTATCATAATGTCTATCGTTACGTCTGCTTCCGTAAACCTAGCATTAAAGAATGCAGAGTACAGACCTAGATTTCTACGGGTACAAAGATCAAACTCATGCGGAGAGAATTAATTAAAAATCATGTCGAAACACCTCATCTCCTGTAGCATCTACAGCAATCAGGATCACGTTCGAGCTTAGAGGAACCACTGCCTCGGCTCTTGGAATCACGGGTAGAACACGGCGGTCCCAAAGGAGCGGAGAAGTCTGGCTCGATATGTCAGCGATTCGGCTCTACAAGCGTAATCCCCGGGACCACTCCGAGGAAATCAGTTGTCGCGCGATCGACGATTTAGCGACAAAGGCCCGCGCGCAACCACCGACTATCCCGAAGTTGGCAGGGTTGGTTTCACGGATCGGCCCAACGAGCACCGATTCCCTCCGCTTTGTTTCTCTCTCTCTTCATCCGTCTGTCTGTCCGTGTTTCCCAAAGGGAGAAAGAAGGAGGGACAGAGACGGGTTAGAGGAGGGAGAGAGGCGCGAGTCTGCCAGAAGTCCTTTGATCCTCGGCATTCGGTGTCGGTAAACAGGAACTCCGCTGGTGAACGCAGCCACCGGGCTTTAATACCTCATGCAAATTTCAGGAAAAGGGCTCCCCCGCGCGCACACACACCCACACCCGTGGCCTCCCCCCCTGAGCCTCGTCCTTCTCGCTTTCCTTCGCCTCATACTCCTCGGAGCCCGGTGATAGCCCGCTATATTGCTTTTCGAACAAATCGTTATCCGGTTTCCGTACGCTTTACCCTTCTCCGGCTTGCCCTCTCTTTTCCACCCCCGCATTCCAAATTTCAAATTTGTCCTTCCGGAGTGGCTGGCTTCGGATTCGCTACTCCTTACCTTCTTGCCAAGTTCTTTCTTGGGAAGGAGTCTGTTTGCTTGGAGACACGAACCCTCCCGATTTTCTCTTTTGAATTTGTTTTTCCTTCCCGGTGGACCTTCCCCGATTTACACTATCTACTAGAATCTGCAGGAAAATATGAGGAACAATATTTTATAACGCCTATTCCGACAACACCCGTGTGAACTAATGCCGCTTTATTGAAATTAGTACGATATAGTTAACGTGACATAAATACGAGAAAGAGGCAAGTGGAGGAACATTTAATAGTGACTCTTTTGTTATATATTTTTGAATAAAGTCTATCAAATTGGTTCTGAATGATGAGCCCGTATCCTGAATGTAACACTTCAAAAACAATATCTAACAAAATCTATTTCCTCATATTCTGATAGTCAATTTAGATCGAAACTTATACAACTGAGTATAATGAATAGATTGCGGATCTTTATGTAAAACAATTTTAAATAATTATATTCACAACATTAATTTATTGTACTCCAAGTGAAACATAGAATCGTTGTCGTCGCACATATGTAACACTGGTAGTGAACTTCATAAAGCAAACTTCATCTCTACCTATTGTGCTATCATCGAAACCATATTCTCTCGAGTGCTAACAAAATATACCGATTGTAATAAGCTTGTTCCTTCCATGGTAAAAGTGATGAAAGAGCTATCGCGTGTCTCCGCCGATTTTAAATTCGCCCGTCCCGAAACCGTCTTCTCTCGGCGCAGCTCGTCAAAGAAGTTCAGCAGCGACTTCGACGGTCCGCCGAAAAAAGAAATTTGTTTCCTGCGCGGTACAAGCTCTCGTTCCCGAAAGAACCCTTGTTCCCGGTGCCCTCCGTCGGCAGGAATGTTCTTTTAGGTACCTCGCGATCGTGTCCCGCAGGCCCGACGCAGGCCCGCCGATCTTCCTCGCCCCCTTTGCTCCGGGTTCTTGTTGGCCCGCGCGTTTTACACCGGCCGATATACATACAATGCACCGCGGCGCAATGCTAGATCGAGAGCGTACGTAGGTGCGACCGAGCGTTCTCGTCCCCCTCTGTCTCCTCGTTTTTCTCTCTTTCGGGGCACGCGATGGGGCCATCCGCCCCGGCCCCCAGAGCGCATTTATTCCCGGTGAATTACGGGTTCCCGGTTCGTCAACCGTGCTTCGTAGAGGTGTCGCCGTCGTCGCCGCCGCGGAACCGAACGCGAGAGGAACACGCCCGATCCTCGTACCGAGCCACGCGGTTTTCGCTTCCGACGAGGCTGGTTAATCGTCTCGGCCCCAGACGAGACTTACCGATGCAAATTATAGCCGCGAAGTCGGTGACGAGTCTCGAGGAATGCCGTGCCCCGACGTTTCGCGCCTCGTCCAGACGTAAGATTATCCTCGCGACACGGCCGACGTTGTTTCTCCTCGCCGGAGACTGCGAGAGTGTTCTAACACCTCGACCGATCGATCTTTAGCGACGCAACGATTACGTTACGAGATTACGGTGTAATTCCGTAGGAAGAGTAATTAGACGGTGACTTCATTAGTGAGAAAATTCAGTGCACGACTTCTACGGATTTTTGTCGCTTTTAAACCCTCCGCGTGTAATTCTGAACATTCTGATGTTTCGAGACGGTTTTAAACTCGTTTCCTTTTAATTGATCAGAGAAAATTTGCATCATTCGTGAAAGTAGAACATGCAGTATTTAAACTTCCTGTTTCTTAACCTAGTGTGTTACTGTTTTAACGTGTTAATGTTTTTACTGACCTGACCTCGTGTCATCTTCAAAACTCTGCTCTTACCATACTAGTTTTTATAATTCTTAACCCTCATCACTCATATACAGCGTGTTCAACGAAAATTATTTCATTATATCTTATACAACACCGGAAAATTTTCCTTACAAAGATTATAGGGTTTACGAACGTATATATAAAATAAATGATATTTTTGCAAGTGAAGGGATAGAGATAGAGCGGTCAACGTTGCTATTTTAATTTGCATATCTTGTTTTGTTATGCTCGATACTCATAACCTGGCGAACTTTAAGTATAATAGTATTAAGTTGCAGCTGTTCTAAAACTTACCGTCTCTGAAATATTTGACTTTTTTCATGAAGCTGTTCACGTCGGTCCCTTGTGCGTCTTATCGTGGGAATATTTCACGAAACGGTGACGTTTCGAACGAATGCACCTGAGTACTTTTATTCTCAAAATACGCCAATCGATCGAAAATCAGCATAAAAAATGGAAAATGCCATTTAAAATAACAAAGTCGACCTGTATATCTTCGCTACGCATCCACCTACAGTAATACCATTTACATCATATTATGTGCTTTCTTAAACCCTATCACTTTTGTAAGTAACATTTTATAATCTTTCGCTTCTTGAAACAACCATGATGTTTAAATAGACAAAGTTTGTGGGACGCTCTGTATATGTACATCATTTTCTCTCAAATTCTTATAATCCGAACGCACCCCTAAAATCTATTATAGATTACTAGATCTACCTCAGATCTAGTCGCGCGATTCATGCTCCCAGAATTCATTTATAAAAATCAAAGGAGCTCGAAACAATACGAGTCTCGCGAAATTCTCCTTCCGCGACAAGAGCTTATATTTTTGGAATATTCTCGCGCTGTGTTGCGACGACATAACAAACGCCTCCTAGATTTTCCCACCCCACTGCCACCGCTGTACTGGCGGTATAAGGAGCGCGACCGCGCGCCGCTCCAACCCTTAATGAAAGATCAGCGATCATTGGTAACTCGACAAGGTGTCCGCTGCGGGACAGAACAATTTTGCAGACGTACCAGCGGCACTCGCAGTTTCCGAGGTTTCGAGGTTTGGGAAGTGTCAATTCGGGTTAAGGGTGGGGAGGGGGGTGGGGTCGGACGGACTCGTCGGCCGGCTATGTATTTGTCTACGCACTCATGCCCCAAAGCCGTTCGTTCCGACCAACGAACCGCATAATCCTTGACGAGAGAACCTCGTCAATCACGGTCTCGATGCGCCAGCTAGACGAATCGATACGAATTTATCCGCGAGGCCGGCACAGCCGCGGACTCGGGCCCGGAACGCTTTCATCGTTGATTCGCTCTCTCGTCCGGATCACGAAGTCGATGAATCGAGAGCACGCTTCTCGACATCGAGAGCGCTCTTGTGTTCCGAACCGACTGTCCGACCGACCGCGACCGGTCCGTTCCCACGATTTCGCGTTTCGAAACGGAACCCCCCGAAAAAAACGAGCAAAATATACAAACGTCGGGCTCGCGCCCGCGGAAGCTCGAGCGTGTCGCGCTTTCATGTGATGACAGAGGGACAGAGGATTCGCGGAAATTATGGCAGTAGATCCGACGATACGTCTTCGTCCGTGGAAGGCACTGGTTTTCGGAGACGAGGCTGCTCCTGGCAGACAACCGGCTCCGCGGATTTCCATGGCTCCGGCATAGTTATTTGACCCGTGCGGTCATTTATGAGAGGCTGCCAGAGATCTGCCATTTTACTTGTTCCGGTTTCTGTGAAATTGCTACCGCAGTTTCCGACGAAATCTCTCAATGTTGACGAGGAGATTAGATTTCCCAAGCCCAACGGACGTTAACTAGTGGAATAGTCGACGACCCGAATTTTTTCACAGTTATACTAATTTGAACATTTATGTTTGTCGTTTGTGCAATATTCTTCATCGTTAACGTCTAGACAACTGCGGTCGCCCAGCAAAACACAAATATTTAACACCTGTAAACGATCGACAAGTTTAATCACAAGTTACCGTTAATATTAACGAACATATGCGACATGATTCAGCGTTTTGATTATTTCAATAGAAATCTGAAAAAACACGCACGTCGTTCATGCTATAGCCTTCTGTATTCGAAGGGTATAGAACCTATAGTTTTCGGTAGAAATGAGTTTTGAATCAGCTCTGTTATCTTCCGGATCAAACTGGGAGATACTTCTAAACTTCTGAACGTATGATATCGAAATTGCAGTATTGCAATTGCAACATTAATCTTGCATCGTTCTAGATATTATTTATTTGTTCTTTTACCTTTATCACGAAACTAATCTCGTCATCCGGAAATAAATTTTTCCTTAAAAATCGTCGATGGAAGGGTGATGGTTACGGATCGATGAGCCGATACAGAGCCATGGGGTCCATAGTTTCGCGTGGCTGTATGATAAAACGCAATTCTGCCGTGGAAATCCTCGGAAAATCGTTCCGCCGGCCGGAGGAGGACTCAGCCGGCTGCAGCGGCGTCCGAATCACTTCGGAGGTGGTCCGTGGGACCAAGGTGGGCACGAGGTGGGTACCAGGAGGGCACCGAAGGCCGCGGTAGGAAGCATGGAGTCGCCGGTTGGGCGCGGGTATCTTTTTTGCGCCGCGAAATGGCCCGGGGAATGTCATCCAATGAGGGTGAAGTAAAGGGAAAACAAGTAAAATAATGATAAAAGGCGGAGCCCGGGCCGTGATTTGATTGGTCGAGATATCGCCGGCGTTCGAGTCAACCCGCGAAGAAGAGGGGGTTGTCCTCTCCTTTCTCTCTCCTCGTCTTTCTCCGCGCTGCAGCCAGGCGTCGTCTCTCTCTCTCTCTCCCTCTTTCTCTGTCTCCCTCTCAATCTCTCTCTCTCTTAGTCTCCCTCCCCGCTTTTCCCTCTTTTTCTCTCAGCTCTGTCCGCTTCTCTCCAGTACAGCTTCGTCACGCTGTTCCCTCTCGATCCTTCCATCGCCTCCTTTCGCGTCTGCCTCGTTCCACCCGCAACGTACGCGACCTCTCGCACACATTCTCGACGTCGACTTACTTTATTCCTACTCTGTCTCTCTCTCTCTCTCTCTCTCGAGCGCGCGCGCTCGCTCTCTTTCTGTCCCTCCGTCTCTCTCGACGGGTCCATGCTCCGCGATCGTGTCCTGACTGTGGCAGAACCATCGGTCCTCCCTCCTCCCACCACCTCCTCGACGCGTTCTTCGCTCTCGATTTCTTCTTCTTCTCCTCCTTCTTCTTCTTCTACTTCGTCTCCTCGCGTCGTCGTAGCCGTTGTCTTCACCGACCCGATCTTACGCGTTCGCTCGCGAGAAGTCGAGTATACTCGACGTCGTATAAATAGGTGCGACGACTGTCCATGAGATCCCCGTGAAATATAGATTTCGAGTAGACCGGAGAAAAGCTCGGGAAATCTGGAGCTCGGCGCGAGGAACGACTTCCTCCCTTATTTTTCCGTTTTTGCCCCCCTTTATGTAGCTTTTGATTTAATCGAGGCTCCGGCGACGCTGTCTATCAGCTGCAAGCGAAATCTCGCGCTGAAAAGAAATATTAGGCGGTGCTGTTTCGTTCCCTGCGCGCGAGGCGTTAGGGGTGGCAGTAAAATCACAGAACGTTCGCTGTTAATAAATAATATTACATTACATCGTTTTAGAATGTTTGAATAGCACTTGGATCAGTCGTAGACGTTATAGAAATTAAGGGAATTTCTGTCAGCCCGCAAGGGCTTTTAGACCTACGTCGATGGCCTGAAAGGGTGGCTTTCTACCCTATTTGAAAACTGCAAATATCTGTGCAGAACTTATATTTCGAAATAATTATTTTACGAAACATAAGAGAATGGTATAGCTTGGAACACAATAAAATATGACATAATATCTATTTCAACTGACATTATTGTATTCGGTCATTCATTCATTTGTTTCAATATTGTAACTGGACAAACTCTTTGTGCTACGAAATTAGAATAAAAAGCAAAAATAGAATAGAAACATATGTTCGTAGTTCCAAAAAATATGATTACTGATAACTTAATTCGATAAAATGTTATGGATGACGTAACGTGCGTAACATTTTAAGTATTTTAAGGAAATATCGCTTTTGTATTGTGATCTGAATTTTTCAGTTTATCAAAACTAGTTTATTGTACCTACGTATGGTAAAAATCTAACCCGCGAAAATCATTGCATAAGAATAATCTACGTCGTTTTCATCAACCGCAGCAACTTGGATTAAAGAAGGTATTTAATGCCATTTCAAAAGATTTCCAATTCCTCTACTTCAGGTATAAATTAACCCCTTGCCGTATTTTGACGAGTCTGGCTCGTCATAAAGATTTCTATTAATATCTTGTTAAGTATAAATGTTACTCCGTTCTTTTAAGCAGGAATAAAATTCTGTCCTCTTGTCATCGGTATTTAACCATTTAAGTAAATGTAGACAAACACAATAAATATTTTTCCTTTTCCTTCCAAGAAATTATTACAGTAAAAAATGTAATCATTCTTGCGGCTATGAAGAAAATAGTACGGCAAGGAGTTAAATGTGGTGAGCTCATTGCTCCGAAGCAATCACTCTTCAATCCAAATCAAGAAAAATCGCAGAGAATCGCTGCACCAAATATCCTATGAACATTCTCCTTGACAATAGAAAATAGTGCAGACGTATCTGTGAGATCAGCGAGGGTTTGGAGGCAGCCACCCCTCTGATCGAGATCGAAAGTCGGCCAAAAGTCGAAATCGTGTCGGATCGGATGAAAGAGTGGCTGGTTGCGGAACCATATGCGAGTGGCACAGGTCAAAGGGGATGATTAGCGTGGCGTAAATTCGGCGAGCGTCACGTGTTCAGGCTGCGGGGGAGGGATGGTTTCCGCGGGCGGAAAAGTATATTGACTCGTGATACGCCATCTGTGCGGAGGCGGCACCCTCGCCGGCATTATTGGCGAAATTAATAAGCCCCGGAGATCTCGCGGTGGGTAGGTACGGGAAGCAGTTAATTCTGGCTCTGCCCCGGACGCAGCCGGATTAGAAACCTTTCCAAACGAACGGAAATTGTTTGCTCGACGAGAATAACTGCTTGACGGGGGTGTGTGCATCGGTTAGTATGACGGATAAGCGGCCGCAGACACGCCGCCGATCCGCAGGCTGTCTACCAAAGAAGCGTCGCTCGTAAATTATTTGCGCGGGCCCCGATGAATTCGATTGCCGTAATCTCGAATACTCATTACGGCGCATTAAGCGGGACGAGTTCTCCAAATAAGCGTCGCGGGTAAGGCTCGCCGATTAATTGCCGCCGGTAATTTGTCGTTTCCCGGCTGATTTATCGCGGCTCCCTATCCCCCGCGACCGTGTTCCCTTGTTCTCGTTTAGATCTCCAGAGGTTTTTGCGGCCTCCTTGCGAAACGGAAAAAAATCCTCGACTACACGTGTTCGCCGGCGATCTTCCCAGCCTCGTTAGATTACGCGGGGCAATTACCGAGACGGCAGAACGGTTTATAGACTCCATCTACCACTCGGCTCGCCGTTAGATTTATCGCCGCGAGAAACGATCTATGAATCCGCGGAATCCATTTACGGGCCGACGGTTCACGACAGCCTGGAAAAACGCCCTTAGAAAGCGATGTTAACCCTCGCGAGGCGGCAGCTATGCCAATTTTGACCCAAGGTGTCTAAATCGTTCGCTTAATTACTCAATTTCCTGAAAAAATCATCTTCCAAAATATGTTTTGAAAGAATGCTGTGCAAAACTCAGAATTTTTATGAACATTGTGGATAGTTCTGTTGAAGAAAATATTCCGCCAACCGAGGGTTGAGTACTAGATAATGGCGATGATCCGTCGATCATCTGTCGAATATGCTACCTACATTAAACCTACAATTCCTTGCTACGCATCGGGTCACTTTCGAATTGATTGTGACATATAACATCATCAGCATAATTATATCTTACCTCGAGATTTTGAGACGATTTAAACTGAATACATCAGACATTATATGGGCAAAATAACTGTATAAACCGTATCGTTAAACTGCTAATTACCATTACAAAACAGTCGATTTCTTCTGCACCAATATGTTATCCTATATTTAGGGATTTCTTGTAACAATACTAATTATACATATTTATCAATCTATGCGTGTAAACGAAAGGGTATTTCAGTCGTCAATAAGTAAATGAATAAATAAATTATTCGTTGTTACGAAACTTTCGAGGGTTACAGCAATCGATGTCGTTCGGAATTAATCAACAACCGCGATCAAAAATCGACGAAGCAGATTTTGCACACTGGTATCGCGCAGTCTCTCGATATTTATAGCATTATTTCTGCTTCTAGTTAACGCCGGTGTGCATCGAGGGTTCAGAGTAATTTATAAAGTGACTGCATTCTCCAAAATCAATATACTTAAAGTAACAGATCTCGTTTCTCTCTCCACAAAAATTTCAGAACGTTAAAACGACCAAAGGAATTTTGTAGTTGTAAGGGAAAATGCTAAAAGTTATTACTATAATATATAATTATAAATAATTCAGAAATTTTAACTTATTTTATAGACTCAAAAAATCATGCAATTTGAAACACTACTAATACGAAGCATTAGTGAACATAAAAAAGCAAAAATACATTACATGTGGAATTTTACCTTGCAACAACGGAATTACCAATAGACTATGGATTTTTATGCAAAATAGTGATTTTCGAAGACGATTGTAAGAAACGGTAATATAATCAAAATAATTTATATCTTTCATTAATTTTGATAAATTGCAAGTAGCGTAATAAAATTATTAAATGCTTCTTCAGTCTTCCCAATTTTATGTTTCGCTCGCTATTTTTAAATGTTCACGATTCAATTGTTATCAAACGCTACCGAAAATCGGTGAACCTGAAACATCACAGATTCCATAGACAGCCAGCACGCAGTCTCTCGATATTTCCGCCGGCACTCTTTTCGTTTTTGGTCGACGCGTGCGTGTACGAAGCGACCGGAGGGCGAAGTGTGGAGGGCGCGGAACCGAAAATTAACGCCGCCGCGAATCAAGACGACAATGTGATTCATCAGTTAAATCCGCGTGCATAATCCTTTACACAGCGTCCGATCTCCCCGTCCACTAACGTGCCGACGGCCGAGAAGGGTGAGAGAGAGAGAGAGAGAGAGAGAGAGGGAGAGGAGAAACGGGGTTGACGATGGTGGTTGGTTCTGTCAGCAGGGACTACGAATTATAATCACAGTTGTGGTTCATGCGGCCAGGGGGTGGGTGGACGGAGGTGGACGATGGAGGCGGAGGCGGAGGATGACGACGGCGACGACGCTCGTCCGCTCGAGGGGATGGAAAAGGGTGTATTTACCCAGCAACGGAATACACCGGCGCCACCGAGGACGGACCTAGATGGAAATCTGCGGCATTCAGAGGCACTGGCCAAGAAAATTGGCTGACAACATTTCGCGCGGGCGTCGAATTGCCGATCCCGGGGTCTCACCCCCTTCCTGGACAGAAGGCATCCGGGTTCGCCGATATTTACGCCCGGCGAGCCCGACCCAAGCCCGACCCGACCAGAGACGCATCCTTCTAATCGCGCTAACCGACCGCCTTTGTCTCCTTTCGGTCTCGCGATTCGCTCCCTTGAAAATGGGAGTCGATATTCCGACGTCTCCGCGATGATTAGACTGCGGATCCTTATGCAAACAACCGGCAATTATTTCGCCAGCTGCGGAACGGCGGGAATATTTTCTTTCGACGGAAACCCTTGCGGTAAACAGGAGTCGAGGTGCTGCTTACTTTGGACGATGTATACGTTTCTCATTAAATTGCATTTGTGGTGTGTTTGATATTTAAAAACATGGCGCAATGAGATGTTTTAAAGCAGTCCAGGGTATTTGTACTTTCTTTGGAATACGTTTGAATCCCGAATAGGAGGATCCCCGGTCTGAATGACGTTTGCATAAATGAATTTGAGGATTCAATGGTTAATACGTTCACCGGTTGCCCAAACACCTCAAACATTTCTGTACAAGTTCCACTTTCCTCGGATCTTAGTGCAATCCGATTTATACGAATGCACCCCTAATAATACATTTTTAAACGTGCGATTACTGAGTGGAAAGAAGCTCTTATCCCGACTTGTACAACTTGAATCTATCATTATTTAATCGATTAATCTACGACATGAGATGCAACAAAGTGATGAGCAATAAACGACAAATCATTTATATGTTTACCTTGATAAAATAGAACATAAGATACGTGAATGTGGTAACGGTCCTTCGACCATACTAGGATCTAAGATTATTTATTTAATTAATTATTTTAATTATTATTTAGAACTATATCCATACTAATACGAACAAAGCAATCGAACAACGGATACGCGACTTAATAGATCTCGATATTATTAACCAGCTAAGTGTGTTTGACGACTATATCCGTCATGGAGATGTGGTAGAGTTTTGTGTCATGATGATTATATCCGTCATGCGTAACATTTTGTTACAATTTAATAGTTAAATTGTAATTCTGGCGAAAACTAAATTATATTCGTAAATTTTAATATATGTTAAATGTTTAGAGGTCAAGACGAAATGAAGCAAACAAATGAAAATTATAAATAATTTGAGCTGGATTCATAACTTCCTTCGACTTCGCTTGATTATCGCGACACACGCTGGTCGGCGCTTAACAAAGAGATCGCCACAGTTAGGTTAATCAGTGATACAAAGTTCAAACTATAAGCCTTGGCATAAAGAAACGAGATCACCCTGTGAAGTCAGAATAAACTCGGTGCAAGAAGTGGAAGCCTGGCCACCGGAAACAGTCGCCCGTAGTATAAACGTAGGCGTGTAACGTGCAAATCTACAACGATAAAGAAAGTCGCAACAGAAAGCGACAGAAAGAGGAAGATAGGTCGACCCGGAGCGTCGCCGGAACGTCCCACGAGCCGGCCGCGTTTATTCCGGCAAAAGCCTGGGAGGCGTTTCCGACGAGAAGCCCTAATGACCGCCTCGTGCCGGCAACCGCCGAATCCCGGCCAAATAAATCCGACTTGATTGAATCATTGTTAAGCGAAACCGCGTTAAATACCCGTGAAATTAACTCGGACGATCCGTGCGAGCGGGAACGCAAGAGCGGGCCGCGCGGGCGCGCGCGCTCGGCACGCGATCGCTGATTGGCTCGAGGGTATCGCCTTTAAAGTGCCATTTAGAGGGCCTCGTTCTCCGCCGTCGGAACCATTGATTAATGACGCATGTCCGCGATCCGGGTCTGTCCTTCCCCGCAGCTACCATTCCATGGAAAAGAAGTCTTCGAAATCTCGGCGGAGCCCCGCGGCATTCCGCTCCCATTCCGCTAACATTCCGCTCGAAGTTCTACGATAAACGATGGCTTTTTGACGAATTTGTGGCAGCGTTGTTCTAGGTCAATTCAGTTTTCCTTTAATAGTCCGAGACGCATTATAAAACGCCAATTTGAAATTAACGAAACAAAATTTCGAAAGTCAATATCTTTGATAGTTAGCAATAGATTAATGAACATCGAGAGATAACAGTGATATCTGTAGGACAATTTCAGGTTATCAGACTGTTGTTTTTTACTTTTTAAAGGTACTAACCTGTTGGCTGTCGCAAACTCTCTAAAAAGCATTTAAGCTACTGTAATTTTACTGTTTAGAATGTTTGGTTTTCTTTATACTTTGTTGAAATATGAAACTTTTATAAAATGTATGATTTAACGAAGAATATGAAAGTAGATATCCTTATTAACCAGTCAGCTGTTTTTGACGACTGTACCCGTCACGAAGAAATGGCAACGTTTTATTTTATAACGAAAATATTCGTCAAGAACAACTAACCGTTCAAGTGATAAAAACAATTCTAATTTCATTGTCCTTTCTTGCATTCGATGCAGAAAATATTTATTTTACTCTTGCCTTTCATTACAGCCAAATAGTTTGAACGTTCTCGATCTATCGACCCCAAAATTAATGTCTAGATTTAAACGGATTCTAGTATACAACGCGTTAACGTAATTAACTGACCATTCAACCTGTACTTAGACAAGTAATACTACTACAACCTTTATTACATCTCGCGTGAATCATGACTACGGTATAGCACACAAATCAATCAAGTAACCCAGAAATCAAGCAAAGGTGAAAATAAACGTAAATGACAAAAATAACTGATTATTAATCCTTAACACTCGAATGGTGACTCTGAGGCACCACTAAAAACTGTTCCATCATGTTCTCAAATAATTTTTACATCAGTAGTCTTTTTTATTGAGATGACTGTTGAATGTGACACTGTTTCACGAGTCTGAATATTCAATTTCATTTGCATAATACGCACTAATGTATAAAACAGAAATACCGTTGGTCAGAAAAACTATTTCGGATTTACCCTCAAAACAGCTTCGAGTGCAAAGGGTTAAAATGCTCGAAAGACTACCTTCGAAAACGCAGAGGAACTCGCAGGCGGACAGCGGGAACAATGATCTTATAGAAAGAGGGAAAATCGGATGAAGAGCCTGCAACGACGGATCGGAACGATCTCGAGCCATCGAGGATTTATGCCTGGGTAAACACTTCCACAGACACACAAATATTGCTCGATGAAGCGAGCGAGAAGGAGAGGGAATGAGATAGAGGGGGAAGGGGAGCCTCGTTTACCGCGGTTGCAAAGCAGCAGCGCAAACCTGTCGCTTCGCGTCCTTTTCATTTCTCTGACCGGCTCCGCACGGTAGCAATTCCATCTCGTGGGCAAAGCCCGCTCGCCGAAATACTCGTGAAATCCGTGGGCGGACATTAGGGTGATGGCGCGGACATATGGGTGCGCCATGTGGCCACCACCGTGTATCGTTTCGACCAGAACCCCCCCAGCGAAAGGCGACCGCAAAAGAGGTGACGGGGGCACGAAAGAGACCGCAGATACGAACAGGATCCGATCCGATCCGATCCGATCCGATCCGACGCTAAACGCTCGTCGCAATTTGTAGCAATTTGTTAAGTAGCCGGCCGGAACATTACCTATATTGCGTTTACTCCCCTTCACCGGAAGATATACGGGGGGCCACCGGCAGATTTATCGTTCCCGCGGACGGGATGGATCGGAGGAGAGCGACCACGCAACCTCGGGTCACGATCAATTCCTGAGAGGCGATAAACGTCCCGCGAATGTCCCTTCGAATTACCAAAGACAACTGACCTAAAACCTCGCCGACGAACGGGGAGATTCTGACGGTTTTAGGGCACCTGCGTATGGGGTTTTGCCTTCTATAAATTCGGGAAATTGGGACAAAAAGTTTACAGAACCCCCCGAACTTACCCGATGGAACCCGCTCAATATATAACTACTTGTTAAACTTGACATGGTACCATATAGAAATGTTTCATTAAATTATAAACGAATAATCAGAAACAGTTATAATACTGGTCATTTTAACCCCTTGCACTATAACAACGAGTCAGACTCGTGATAAAGATTCCATGTAAGATCTATTAAATATTAATATTATTAATTTCTTCTAAATCGAAATCAAATCGAATTTTTCTATTATCAAAGTCTGGAAACGGAACTAATTGAAAACAATACAAAAATAAGTGCTAATCGATGAAACGTGAAAGGAGTCATAATGCAAGGGGTTAATTCACGTTTTTGACTGTTAAAATATTTCTAAGAGAGTTATTAACATACAGCTGAAATAAAATGAAATAATCAGTTTAAAGTAAACAATTTATATAGTAAACAAATCAAAAATTTAAAATAACCTAAAATTTTAATGGAATACGGAATCATATCGGAATAGTTTGCAAAAAACCTTTCGGCTCTACATTGTTTAATTTACCAGAAAAATGATACGTTTCTACAAATATGTTTCGATTGATTGCAAGTTTTTTCAGTGGACTTTTATAATGTTTAGAGTCGCGCAAAGTCTGCAGATAAGAGACCCGAATGAATAAATTAATCTCCGAAACTCCATCCAAGTCGGTTCTCTCGAGTGACACGAGTAGCCGGTTCAAAAACAACATCACATGTAATTAGACGATCAAAGTGCTGAAAGAGCCGTAGCCCTCAAGGACCAGCAGCAATCAGCTACAGAAGGGTAGAGCTTGAGAAGAGTTTGCCCGACGTCGAACGGATCGTGTCGGTCTAATTCGATAAATTTTCTTTCAGCTTGGACTTTTATCGAGCCGGTGTCCTCGATGAGCAGGGAATAAGCCGCGCCCGGGAAAGCGCCATCCGCTAAGAGAAAGGAAGAGTCAAAGAGAGAAGGGACGAAAGGAAGAAAGGCGGAAAAAGTCGAAGAGCAAAAAGGAATCCAGTGTAAACTGGGAAGACTGGAGAATCGAGGTTGGTGCTCGCAGACAATTTGAATCGTAGGTAAACTCGTCGAGGGAACTCGTTTTACCCCCCGGGGCCGAGGTTATCGAAGTCTCCGGTGCTCTTTGGCGAGAGAGGACCGTCAGGCTGGGCTCTCTCTCCTCGGCTCTCCTCTCCACGACCGTCGAGACCCCGAAGAGGGCGACGAGATTTCAGAACGAGAGCGGAACGACGGTTTGGTCTTTCGTCGGATGCTTTTAGCCGATGAGTTTCGCTTCCCTGCATCCCGTTTCGCTTTCGTCTCGTTCTGTACCATCGCTGTTCTGGCCTAACCCAGCTCTCTCATCCATATGTAACAGTCGCCCTGGTATTAATGACAGGAGGAGAGAGAGACGGGACGCGACATGTTAGGTTCTTTACCCTAGAAGTCTTCTCTCTCCTCATCTCGTCTTTTCGCTTCCCTTTTCCTTTCCGCTACGGTCCTCGGCTTCCTACATTGCTCCGTTTCATCCGACGGACACGGGATATTGCGGTCCAACAACGCCGTCCTCTCTTCTTATCTGATTAATAGCTTACGGAATTATTTGCCCGCTGTTTGTTCCGCCATTACACGCCGGTATCGGCATCAGGGTATTAGCGAGTGACCTTCCCCCCGATTTCGTCCGTCGTTGTGCTCATACCTCCATTTTATTAATTCCTATGACGATCAATAAGATTCAACTCGTCGTATGTTACAGCTTTTTCAATTGGGTTCGTCGCTTCTCAATGAAGACATAGAGAACAGACACGAATTACGCTAGCTGGTAGCTCGGGATTAATAAGTCACGCATCATTAAAAGTCGAAATTTCTTCTAAAAGTAAAAATTAATTTAGAAGTCTCTTGGTAAAGTAGTAAATATAGTAGCAACAAAAAATATAGTAAAGTATAGTGTATAGTACAGTATAATTAAATGTAGTAAATATTGTTATCGAATGTTATAGAACGCTTGTGCATTTTGCTTATTGGTGACAATATCCACTCTTCAGAATCTATATTATTTATAACGTGTAATTACAATGTGCATTCATAACATATATTTACAGTGTACGTTTAACCCCTTCCCGTACTTTGACGAGTCTGGCTCGTGATTATAATTTCAAACAGTAACCCGTTAAGTATGAATGTTATTTCGTCTTTTCAAGTCGAAATAAAATTCTCTCTTTTTGCCACTAATATTTAAGCGCTGAAGTAATTGTAAGCACACTATAAATATTAATTTTATTTCTCCTCCAAGAAATTATTCCAATCGAAAATTATTGAATCATCGTAACTGCGAAGATAAAAGTATTGCAAGGGGTTAAACTGTACTTGTCAAGTTACATTTATAACCTCCAAACTCTCGAAGGGCTCGAATTAAAAGCAAGAAAGGAAAGAAATGCGGAATAGCCTCGAAAACGCATTAAGAATTTGGCCCACATTCCGCGAAACATTTCATAAGAATATCGCTGAAGATTTGCGGAGCGTAAGCTATTTTTACTCCGTTTTTATTGCAGGCCACGGAGGGTCATCCAGTCGGGACGAAGAGGAGTCAACGGGGACGGCGAAGGTAAGGCCCATAAATAACGTGTAACGGTGAAACCGAATATACGCGCCGCGTAATTGTGCCGTTGAACAAAATCACGTACCACCAAGAGACACGCAGTTCGATCTCGAAATAAATATTCATAAACAGGCGGACGTTACATTATATACTACGCGTCTGTCTGCCCGGGCAAAAAAGAATTGGCGACATCCGTTGGTCGATTGTTTTTCGTGGAAGACGGTCCTCCACCCGATTGCTACCATTTATGACGATTTTACGGTTGGATAGGTAGGAATCGGTGTCTACTGCGAACGTCAAATCCGCTCGCGCAGAAAAAAATATTGTGGGCAGTTCGGAAAATTCTGCAGATTTCGCGGCGTACAATTTGAGAATGAAATATTCAAACAATACGATTTTGTTCAAAAACTTTTTGCCGTTTTTTTTTGTCAATACAAAATTTCTATTCCATAAAAATATCTTCGTTTAATGGTGAAACAGTACTCAAGATGTTTTCGAGACGTCATCGCCAAAGATTGATCAACTAAACAAGTCCTAAAGAAAAAAGGCCTAAAACTTAATGTAACTATAAAAGAAATCGTAGTGCAGGAGGTCGACACTAAAACAACTAAAAACAGTTCATTTTGAAATCACTGAATTTGCAACGATGATATACATAATTATTAATAAAAGCGCGTAATATCTCGATGAGACACTTTTATCGGTCGGTAGTTTTACTATTAATTAATTTTAGTACACGCCGTAGCCCCGATCTGAGGAAATAAAATGAAACGAAATGGCACCGACTAGGATACAAGAACGTCGCCAAAAGGGGAAAGTACCATTTTTTCCCAGCGTGCGAGGAAAATGTTGAAAAGATTTCAAGGTCCGCCGTTCGCCGCGTGTGAATGGTTTCGGCGGTCTTTGTGTCCGGCTCGGGGGACACATGTCGGAATTAATCACAACGAACCGCGGTACAGGTTGAACGGATCGGAAGGACAGATCCTCGGGCACCGGGACAGATTTCCAGACGTCCGCAAAGTGGTTGATAAAGTGGCAGCAATCGGTTAGGTCTTTTCGAGGCAGGCGCGACGACATCGGCCGCTTTACCTGCAGCCCGGTGGCACTTGGACAGCCGTCGACAATGAGCTGAAAAGGCGGCAAAGGAGAAGTGAAAGAGAGAGTCGGAGAATCGCGTTTGTTCTCTCGGCGTTGCTCATTCGTCGTCATCGGTTACGCTCTCCCTTCCCCCATCCCGTAATCTCCGAGGAATTTTCGTTCGAGTATTCGACCATTTTTTTCTCGTTCCCTGGCCCGCCCGAGACGTGTCGCGCTGCCCGATCGTCTTTTTAACAGGACGATCGTGCAGGTGTTGGACGGCTCACTCGGATCTCGTGCGGCGTTCACGGTCCCTTGGGAGGTCTCGAATTAATATGCTCGCGCCATTTCGAACGAAACTCTTCAGAGGCGACTGGCATAAGGTCCCATTAACAGCTAAGTAGGATCGATTCGATCCGCGCGCTTGGTAAATGCTCCCAGCGCGGCAGTTAGTCCTGCGTAAATCGTCTCCGCTCGATCGTCCCTCTTCCTTCGTCGATCTCTCGCTCTCTGTCGCGTTTTTGCGTTAACCGTACAAATTACACGGGCCCCATATCCCCGAACACTAGGCGGACAGAATGGCCCGTGCCCCGCGGGTTGATCGACGACGAGAGAACGGAGAGAAAGAGAGAGTAAGAGTAAGAGAGAGAGAGAGAGAGAGAGGGGACGAGTCAAGATTCGAACATGTGGCATCATTTGTTACGTGCAAAGTGGGGTCCGCCTGCGACCGGGCATGGGTTATCTAAGCTCGCTTTAACGCGCCCACGTAGCCGGAAAACCAATGGCGCGAAGGAACGGGGAATCAATGAACCATGTAAATGCGTCCGCACGTCATCATGGCCCGGGCAAGGGTTCGTCAAGATCTCCTTTTAAACTCGCTGTTAAAGATATCGATACGGATCTCTCGGTTAAAAATCCTACAATAGCGTACGAGTTTTGGGCATTTGAAATTCCAAGCAAAAATCGCACACATTTGCTTTACGCTTTTTTTTCAATAGATGTTTTCACAGTGGAACTGCGAATGGAATAGGTAGACAGCGATGTACGACATCGGCGAGAAAATAGGGAACAAGGAACATTGGCTTGATTGAAAATGGTTTTTTAAGCAGAATGTGGATCATTATTGAAATTGTTTACTGCAAAAGACAAGATGTAGTCAGAAATATCTTTTCCGTCATCACAATGTGCAATTTTTGTTAAGATCTTACTATTTCGGGTATTAAAGATTAATCTTTGTTCTGAATAATCAAAAACCGCAATATAACAATGACTTACAGTCTTATTTATACAGTTTTAGGAAACTACTTTAATATAGAAATATGTTTTTCTACGAGAAATATCTTTCTATCCTAATACAAAATTGAAGATTCTCTATGCAAAATCGATAAAATGAAACGGAAAAACATTGTGAGACTAAATCTGAGAATCGCTATACTCCCGAAACGTGTTGATAGTAGAATGATATAGTATGAAATAGTAGAAAAAATGTCTGGGATATCTTATTAACCCCTTGCACTATCGCTCCTTTTATGCTGTGACGACTAGCACTTATTCGTACTTAATAATTTTCCTAATAGGACCAGACAATTTTTGTTTCCTGTATTGTCTTTATTTAAATACCTTTGTTTCTATACCCTGATTACAGAAGAATTTATTTGTATTTAGATGTAGAAGAAATTAATAATATTCATATTTAGTAGAGCTTGCATAAAGTCTTCACCACGAGTCTGACTCGTTATTATAGTGCAAGGGGTTAAATCAGATTCGTCTTTTCTGCCGAAGTCAAAGAAGCTTAGCTACTTCAATGAAGACAATGTTAGATGAAATAGAGATACATTTCTAAGACCGTGTAGATAGATAATTCTATAACAAAACAGCTAAGAAACAACAATGCAGCCTCCCGATCCATTCGATTATATCATTCCACAAGTATGTATTCAAAACAAGCAACAAGTATAATTAAATATCTTAAAGCGCAGGAAGTGCGACACTAAACCTATCAACCTCTAAAACCGGCTGACGTTTGTAATTTTTACAAGAATAACAAAATTGCGTTTAGTTTTACTACACACGATTTTTATCGCAGTATGTGAATGAACGAAGAAATAATTTTTCATGAAGGCGACTCTACGATTACAACAATGTTAACATATAAGATACGAAACCGGTCATGTCGACCGGCTAGATAGGTTTAATGTTGATTGTATTGCATCTAAACTGGGTCTATGTTGACCCGAACTGATTAAGCGTCAATGGTGGTTGAATTAAAAATTGTAAAAAGTGATTTTAGAAAGCTTTACGTAAAGGGAAGAAATAGTTACGTCTAAGAATATATACTTTCAATTTATGAAATAAATTTTTGTTATAAAATTAACATTGCTGCATTCGTTTCACCCACTCGCTGCAATATCATTTCTTTTTTACAAGAATGTTACTGAAAACACGTAAGCTAATTAACTTAAATACGAATCTGACGAAAAATTGATTTGTTGATACATAAATGAAGAAATTTATTTTTAGTAAAACGTGTTAATAACGGTTAACTAGAAAATTATGTTGGCGATTGTATCTGTTCAATCTAACATTCCGCTAAAGATTAGCCTCTGCTGAAGAAGACCTGCTAGCAGAGCAGCTTTGAACTATACCGAAAAGCGAATCAGCCGAGGCAATCAGAGGCAATTAACAGAGAAGCAAAGGAGTACAGGTTGCACAGTTGTCGACGGATACGTAGGTAAAACGACAGTGTAGCAGTGGAGCGCGTGGCATGGTGACAGGGAGAGGGAGAGAGAGAGAGAGAGAGAGAGAAAGATAGAGGGAAAGGGAGATCTCGGTTTCCGTGGACATATGGTCAGCTATGGCTCGCCGTGACAAAAAAATGCGCTACAGAAACGGGCGACAGAAGTTGGGAGTGTCGGCGGACGATATATCAGGGCTTAAACTGTCCCGTCTAGGCGAGCATGTCCTACCAGCGTGGTCCTCCGCACCCTGGCTGACTGACTGCCAGGACGGTCGGGCTGGTTAGCTGGTTAGCTGGTTCGATGGTTCGCTGGTTAGCTGGTGCGCGCGTATGGCGTCGAGTCGCGTTCAACAGGGGTGCCCTGGCATTAGTTAATAGGGCCGGGTCGGGGATGGCGTTAATGCCGAAGGGACAAAAAGAGAGAGAGAGGATCGCCGAGCCGCCTCTGTCCGCAGGATAAAAGGTGCGAGTCTAACCGAATGCGGTTTCCAATCTGTTGGGTTTTTACGCCTCGAGGCCGATGGGGGAGGATTAGCGGCGCGATTCCGCCGATTCCGGGGAATCCTTTTCTCCCAGCCACCTGACCCTCTGCAAACGCTCGATCTGACGATTAGATCGCGCGCGATTTTATAGCGGTCACGCTGCGCACTTCTGCGGTTTTTAGTTTCCTAGGATTTCAGGCATGCGCGATCGTTCCATCTCAAGCAGATCAAACGCGCCTCATCGGACACCTGTCCTCCGTAACCCCCGTGAGCGAACTCTTTGACAGCACGCTTATTAATACTCCAAATTACTCCGTGTAAGGTGAAATTTAGCATTTTTGAAACACCGTGGAAGTCGATTGAAGCGTGCTTTTGGATCGGAGAATTCTCTTGTAAGCTTCTTGAAGCACATATAATTTTTAATGGGGTTCTTCTGCATGTATGTTTTGAAAGTATTAATTCATTTATGTTAAAAAATCGTTAGTTAAGCAGATATGTTAATTGTAATATTGTTAGCGCATGTTATGCCGATGTAGAAGGTATCGTCTAATGTAAATAGTTATTTTATTGTATTCATATTCTCGCAAGTGTCATGATTTCCTAACAGCATTAAAATTAACATATCTTTGAAACTAATAACCTTTTAACATGGATAAAACAATACTTTTTATTATTATATCCCATTTCTGAAAACATCAGTGACCAGAAAGTGTGTCCTCTACACGTCCACCTACAAGAAAAACCAGTATCATCAGAATCTGCCCCTCAGATTTCATCTGAAACCTTTCTTTCGCGTTGTCAATGATAATCACGCAAATCTAGGAGGCAGTATGTAATGACTGACCCTGTATATTAACGCTGCATACGTAGAGCACCCGCCCTAAGTAAACCCAAGATCCGAAATCCGTTTACGACGGTGCAACGAGATGGCGTCGCCCGTGCGCGTCTCGCCTTCCCGGTTCGACGGGCGGCGAACCGCTCCGCGGAATTTCGTCCGGGATCTTCCGCGAAGGCAATTTGCGAGGTGGACAAATTTTTTCGAAGCGGTGCGAGGCAACGCCAGGCCGCTGGCAGACGCGTAAAGGCAAAGCTAATCAGAAGCGGGGCCGAGTCCACTTCTTGTCGCCGGAGAAACTTCATTACGCATTCAGCTTGGCGCCGGGATTATCATATCCGGAGGATCCTTTGACGAGGATCCTCTCGATCTCCCCCGGCGGCGGAGGACTCGAAAAATATATAAAACTCGAAGAATCTCGGCGCGAACGCGGGCGCGGGCGCGGGCGAGAGTCCGCCGTGTCTCCTCCGGACCCGGGTTTCGCTACCAGAAACGACAGACGACTTCCAGTTAGAAGGGCAAAGCTCGTGCCACGGAGCGGGGCGCCGCGCAATGAATAAAAATCGTTTGAAGTATCGCTAGCTGCAAATTAACGCATAATCGTCAAACGTAATGAGGCGCCTCTCACCGTCTCGCCGTGGCCCCGGCGTAAACGAGGCTCTGCCCGGCGCGGAACGATTCCGGGCCGCGAGCCGCTCTCCCGGCGTCCTGCTTCGGGAAACTTTGATTATTTTTATAATAACTTCGCTCCGGGACTTGGCGCTGCTCCACGATCGAGAGTGCTCGCCTCTTTTCGCGACGATCCGCGTCACGGAGCCCGGACGCGACGCGACGCGACACAGCCTTTTCCGCTGGACGGCGCCTTTGAAACAGCTCGCTGAGGATGCTGGCCCATTGCGAATCGAGATCGACGCTGGCTGCAGCTGCGAAATGATCCCCGGTGCATCTCAGTTTTAAGGACATTCTTGCTGTGAGAGCGACGTTGAAAGAAATATTCGCAAAGCAACGATGCGAAATGAGAAGCGACATCTACTTGTTACACCATCTTCTTCGACTTTTGCCGCGCGACTGTAAAATATTACAGGCATCCTTACCATGGAAGCAACGTTTAACAGCTGATTTACGGAGCTATAAAAGCATCTATTTTATAATAGTTTTTTAATAATGACAATAAGACATTTATTCTGATTTTTTACCAATATTATTACTATATTTGCCACAAATATATATACTGTATATGTCAGTGTGTCTCACGAACTCTGTCCACTTGAATGTCTCAGTTATTTCAAACAATGTCGGATATAATATAAATGGTATTCCTCCAAGTTAAATCACAGAGAAGATATAGAGGTCATTTTTATTATTTTAAATTGTATGTCCTATTTTTACACTGGATTCTCATAGCCTACTATAACATGTTGTGAGTACAAAAGCATTAAATAGCAATTGTCCGAACACTTACTTGTACTATTTTTATAATCTGAGTAATCGTAAACTAGAAAAGTAGCGATCTATCATTTCGACAGGTTCCGTAATTCTAATGTTAAAGAAATATTCGTGAAACAATGAAAACCTAAATAGCGACATTTGCTTGCTACATCGTCCCTTAGACTGTTTCAGTGCAGCTGCATAATGGTCCCTGAAGTCTTACTACATTGTAAATATTCTTGTTCTGGAAGCAATACTTAAAGAAGCGTACAAACACGACATATGCTTGCTGCACCATCTTCTTTGACTTGCCACGTTTTCACTGTATGCATTAACCCGTTGCACTACAATAACGAGTCACACTCGTGGCGAAGATTTTATGCAAGCTCTACTAAATATGAATATTATTAATTTCTTCTACATCGAAGTAAAAATAAATTATTCTGTAATCAAAGTATAGAAACGAAGGTAAGTAAAGAGAGTACAGGAACAAAAATTATTTGGTCAACAAATCAGACTTTCCGATCAGACATTCCCAATTTGTATGATTTGCCAATTCAGCAGATCGAATCTTACCACGAACCGATCTTTTTCCCCACTTCGGTTTCCGCAAAATTCGTCGGGCGATCGTCATCGTTAGCCTCGTTAAGCCCCGAAAAATCTGTAATGCACCGGTTCTTCGTAACGCTCCCGCGGTTTAATAAAGCTTAACAAGGCTCTAGTTCTTTGCACGTGTCCCAAACAAGGCGGCCGTTCATTAAACAGTCCGAAAGAACCCGCCGCGTCGCAGAATCCCCGAAATCGTGGAAAACCTTGAGGAATGTCACCGAGCTCGCCAACGAACGAACTGTGGGACGAAAAACAGCGGCGTCTCGCGGGTGAAAGACACGCCGTGCCGTATCGGAGTCGCGATCTCATTAATTTCCGGGACGCAATAAAAACGAGCCGGTACGGGGGGCGTGGGACAGACCCGCCCACGGGACGTTGTTCCTCCGGGACGTTAGAGAAAGGGAGACATATATGGAGATAAAGAGAGGGAGAGAGGCGAAGAGAATGATCAGAGGACAAAGGGGAACGAAAGAAGCTGGAGAATCAAATGGTTTTTGGTATCGGCTGTTGTTTGCCTTCGGTATTTCGGAGCTGGAGGCGTGCGAGGGCGCGACGTCGATCGTTTGTCGATCGTGCGTCGATCTCGCATGGAATATCGGGAGTCACTCGGTGGCATTGTGCTCGGCACGTGTCGTCGCAGGAGAAAACGAGCGTGACCGTCGCTCGGGCGAGGCGCAAGTCGGGCCTAGTCACTGAGAAAGCGGCCTCGGCCCGGTTACAATGCTGCCACGGCTCTCCTCTCCTCTCGCTCCGCTCTTCTCTCTCTCTCTCTCTCTCTCTCTCTCTCTCTCTCTGCTCTCTCTAGTGCGTCAGATATACGGACGGAATTAATTGATACCGCGTGCCCCGACATCGGGCAAGGGTTGCGTAAGCACCGTGGAAAAAGCAACCTCTCTTTCGCCGTTTCTTTTATCCGATTGCCCCCCTTCGATTGCTCGTCGGCGTGCCCGGGCCGCCTCTATTTCTGCACGCGTGTTTCCGCGTCGCACCCGGCCGACACAAAACGCTTTTAAACGCCACCGACCGGCGTTCCTCACGCTTCGTTGGCTCCCGGTCGTCGATCACATCGCGCGGACACGTACCGATCACCACGCTCGTTATTTACGTAACGACGCAGGTGCGTTGCGACGAATAATTGCGATCCGGGTCTCGGAGATCCGATCGGACGCTTCGGGCCTTTCGATTCTACGTTCCCGGGTTTCCTGGGGAGCGACAACCATTTTCTTGTGCTTTTGTTGAACGTGCACCGTCGTTGAACGAATTATTTCATGACTTTATAGAAAATAATTACATTGTTCTAAAAACGATTAATAAATCATTGGTACTTATTTTAAATAGAGGATGGAGTAGTTTGTTTCAGAGGGTGAAGTAGATTTTTTCAGAGGGTGGGATGTACGCAGTGTAGAACACAAAACATATAATTGTACTACTTTCTAGGGACTTATGATAATTAAATTGTACGCAAAATAAAAATTGTCTGCGTTAACCCCTTACACTATAATAACGAGTCAGGTTCGTGATACAAATTTCATGCAAGATCTAGTAAAGATGAATATTATTAATCTATTTTGAATCGAAATCAAATTTATTTCATCTATTATCAAAATCTAGAAATAAACGTACATAAAGATAATAAAAGAAACAAGAACTGTCTCGTACTATTAAGGAAAATATTAACGACAAATAAATGTTAATCAACGCAGCGTGAAAGGAATAGTAGTGCAAAGAGTTAATTGCAAGATCTAGAAGCTACATTGATATTTCTTCCTTTCTTTAACTGTTTTACTCAGATGAAAATGGTGCCCTAGTATTTTTAAATATACTGAATATTCTTAGTGTTTTACTCGTAATCCACTCATTTTTGTCATAATTCAATGGATAAAATATTTTGCGGATGCCAGTAGAATATAAATGTCCAATATGATTGTGGTTAGAGAGACATTATCTAAAAAAGATCTATCGATATATATAATATATATCCTGAAAATAAAAGGATATTTAGACCGATACTATCACGTACTCGTTAAAGCACAAATATAATTAGAATAAAATGTGATCTTGGATCTCCTTAAATTGTATGTAAACACCTGAGATCATAGAATCAGTTTCCCTCTATACCGTACTAGTCGCTCATAAATTACAGAAACTTGCATAAATAGATTACTCGCAAATGTTCACTACAAGAACAGTAATTTCTTTAATAGATCGCTCTCAAATTGTTTTCATTACTTAGTCATTTACAGTCAATTATTAAAATTTTATATATCTCGTAATTAATCTTTACGCCACACTCATTTTTATATAAAACGCCTTATTTATCCAATGTTAACGCATTTTTTACGCTGAAATAAATAAGTAAATTAATTAGTAAATAATAAAGAAGAGACTATGAAAGAGATAAGAAAAGGAGAATAACATAATGTTTAGGGAAACTCCGTACCGTCTCCTTGTCCCCAGAAAAACCCACCAAAGATTTTGTCCGAATGATTCGCCGGTAGATCCATTAGCGGTTCGATCGAGCGTGAGCAAAATCATCGTCGGTCATTCGTCACGATTGGTCAAGCCGTCCAGACAGTGATTTGCGGTTCCTAGGCGAGTGGAGCGCTGATCTCCACGAAATCGGAAACAGAAAGGGGAGGGGGGAGGGCATCGAGGGTTCGCCGGGGCGCAACGGGGGTCGCGATTGTCGGTTCGATCGCGCGCGAAACGCGAAACGCGAGAGCAACGCGTCGATGATGAATCGGAGAATCGAGGAACACGCGGAAACGCCGAAAACCAGCATCGCCGCGCGATACATCTGGCGCGGAGCACGGAAAAACCCGCCAACGGAATCCTCCCGCGAGAGCCGAAGGCGTGGCGCTGATGGATGAAGATCGATGCGTGGTACGCGACCGCATCTCGTCTCAGACTTTATCCTTTCCACCCTCGCGATGTCGTTACACCTCATATCCTCCCCCGGCGACTTAATGTCCTTCGACACGCGCGAGGATCCCGCTACCGGGACGCGCCAGGTGTTTTTCGGGACTTTGCTGGCGAGAAACTAAAAGACACTCTTTATTGAACGCGCGTACAGAGGGCAGAGCTCGATGTTATACAAATTGTATCGAGTAAATATTTATCGAAGTTAATTGCCCGAATGAATACGTTTTAGACGAAATATATTTCATTTGCTTAGAAAATTATAGAATTTATCATCGGTGATCAGTGATCAGCATCAGTGAAACGAAATAAATCGATAAACTATGAGATAAAAATGATTTTATATCTTATCAATTTTATTCGAATCGATTATTTTCCTTATGAATTCCTTCACGACTAAATTCTTTTTCAAATGAATTATTCGGATGAGATAAGTCGAGGAGACAGTGGACGTGTTAAGTTATTCAATTATTCCCTACGAATGCGTCTTTGTACCTTAAGCGATTGCAAAGAAAATAATTTTTGAGAAATATGAAACCAAGGAGACGAACAGGTTCCACTTCTTACTTCTAATATACAATAGCATCCAATCCATTTCAATCCTTTTTACCATCGTTCGTCCGAGCAATCCACGAGCGTCAGTCTCGAAAGGCAGGGAGCGAATTTCGTCGAAGCTTTCACTCGCTAATTTACTTAACATTTGATCGCGTTAGAACCGAAAGAAGCAACGTCCTCGGATCACGTCCGGCAACGTCCGTAAAAAAAATTGATGAGCGGAGGCCCGAAGGGACCTACGAGCTCTCGAAAAACCATGGCTGTTCCACGGTTAATCGTGCCTTAAACGAGGACCGTTCGGTAGCAGCTCCCTAAAGGGTTAGCAGCGATCCTCCGCGAATAATGGAAGCGTATCGGGTTCTTTTTAACCAGCGAGAAAGATCGCCTCGGAGGGCAGAGAGATCGGGGTAGGTGGGGACGGCGAGGCGGACACCGAGCAGACACGCGAGCTCGCGCGAAAAAGCCGCATAAATTGCCAAACTTTCTGCCGCGAATGGAAGAAACCACCCAGGGGAGAACGGTGGTCTCGGAACGGTGAAAACAGACGGGCTCGCTCTGGCGAATCAACTTGTCTTTTCTTCACCAAGCGGCTCGACTTCGCCGATGGACTACAGTTTCACCGACTTCGAATCCGCGTGCGGAAATATGCTCGTCAAGCTGTTTTCCGGCGAACTTTCACAACTTCGTTCGAAGTCGTTCGACACGTGGAAACGACGCTCGAGGAATCCGAACAGCTTT
>NC_135777.1:12662404-12676347 GCF_028453695.1 Augochlora pura | reverse complement strand
AATAAACAAATTAATAAATAAATAAATAACGGAATTTCTAAATTCTACTGCACGATATTGATACGATTCTCTATTTTACAATAAGATCAATAATTTAATGATATCGACGCGTTGGTTTCAACTGGCCAACGCTCTTTGTTTACGTAGAACTTAAGAATTGTGGTCGCCTACTTTTCCCTCGCTTGAGGTGCCCCGATCGAGGCTCCATCGTCCGCTAATCAGAGTCTCGCATAAACTTTTAACGCTCCCGTAAACCCTTTATCATCCCGTTTTAGGGACGCGAAAGTGCCTCAAGCAGCGTTGATAAAACGTGAGTGGAATCTAGAAGGAGAGGGCGTGGGAGGTCGCGGAATCGCCCTGACATCAAAGAAACCACGTCTCTTTCTCTCTCTCTCTCTCTCTCTCTCCCTCTCTCCCTCCCTACCTTCTCGTTTTCTCGAACCGAGACTCCTTAAGAATCCTCGGCAACGGGCACCTGTCGTGCTAGCCAAGGTGCACGCAGCCCGGGAACGGGGAGCAAAGTGTGCACACTTGGTTTTCTGGCCTGGGGTGCGTGCAAGAAGCCGCGCTACGGTTATTACACGCGTCACGCGGCACACCACGGTCACGCACCCTGCATCCTCCCGGGGCAACAGCCTTATCGTCACCCTCTATCTTGTCAACCGAAGGGGTAGCACGCATTACGCCACTCGGCCGGACAGCACTGGCTCGGGCCTTCCTCGAAAAATAAGTGGGAACCAGCTCGAGAAACCTCGACTGGAACCCGCACGCGAACCGAGACGTTGCCGAAGACGCCACCTGCGATCAAGAGAACCGATAAACCGGCTGGTCTAATCGCGAACCGCCTTCAGCCCGTAAAACGATTCGGTATCAATCGCCGCTCGTAAAGCATGGGAGACAATGACCAAAGATGCAGGCATGATTCTTCGAGCGTGCATGATCCTTTATGGAATCATCCGCGACTATGATAGCACTTCCTTCGATCACTTTTGATTGTTTTAAACGATCTTACGAGCAATTGTTGCCTTTGCTGTATGCAAGAAATACTTATCAACCCTGTGCAAATTATGCCAGATGTCGGATAGAACTACGTTCTCTAGGTTTTTTTGTAAGAAATTCCTAATTATTATCTGTTTTTTATGTGCTTCGAAAGAAGGGAACCCACTAGCGCACGCTATAACGAGTCAGATTGGTACAGATTTCGTGCATTATCTACTTCTAATTCGTATTTAAAAGCAGCCATATAAGAAACAAAACTTGCCCCGTTCTGCTAAGGAAATTATTTAGGTCTACTTTCATTAAAAATTCCCAACATCTTTTTCTATTATTGAATCAGTAAAAGAAATGTTCATACGAAGTCCCTATAAACATGTGAATACATGTAATAATTCTCAGGTATCCATCACCGTCAGTTGCTTCTCAATTAAAAGTGTATTTCAAAAATCGAATATACTTCTATTTGTCAAAATAAAACTCAAATATCTTTGGGAAGAATGTCGTGCAGCGTCGGCCATGCTGACATTCGATTTTCCTTCGTTCGGTTGTCACGCTCTTGTTTTGATAGGGAACGGTACGAATTTACTCGGAATACGTTAACGATTAGTTAAATGGTTTTTAATGTTTATTTTCAATTGCGCACAGCTTATCCCTCTTCGATTAATATTTATTGTCACTTTATACCTGTTAACGAGCGACCCTCATGATGCCAGGAATTGCGAATAAGAAAGTACTTAATCGACGTAATTGCGTCGATTTGTTCTCGAATGTGTGCACCAGCATTATCAAAACGACTCTCCGCTATCGATAACATCTGTCTTCGCTTATTTACGTACACGGCTATAATAAATATTAATTGACACGCCAATAAATATTATGCAACCGTTCTTTAAATCGTTCACACCACAGCTGATCGAAGTTTTAATAACGTGTCCCATATTGATGGAAATAAGAACGCCTTTCAGCCATTTCCCCCACTGGCTGGGTGAACATGTAACGTTAACGGACATTAAACGATCAACTCCGACGATCAGCTCGATCGCGAATATACCGCAACAATTACTATCGAGGATCCTAGTTAATTTATATTTGACGGGGAACGATCAGTCCCGTATACTTAACAATAATGACGTTTCATGGCTGTGTTCTCACATAAAGGAAACATCTGCGACCATCCTACTAACACGCCTCTGACAAACACTACATCCTCCCTTAATCTTTAAGATCTCTCGGCTTTTCACCGGGTTCGTTGCTCACGAGCTGTTCACAAATTACGAGAACCGAACGACGCGCCTAAGCTAACACATCTCCGTAGAAGTTCATCAGTCGCTGCCCAATATTTGACCATACGTTCAGCAAACACTAAATTTTCGTATCTTAAACACTCATTTCGTCGCCTTTGTTACAAACAGAATCGATCGTTCCGCGGTCTATTCCTGTAACTCGGTAACCAGTTAACTGTTATACAGTCGCTTTGAATAATGTGTAAGGTACTATAATTATACTGGATATATTTGATTTTTTTCATATTTTATTTAACTCTTAACTACTATTGTCGATCTGCGAGATCCCTACCGATTGTTCGTTCATTCGTAGCGATAATATAATTGTAAGAAAAATTGTAAATGAAGGAACGTTTTTAATGTACTTGCTTCTTCGTTCGACTGAACATGGATCTCTTCATTATCGATAAGTAAAGTAAAATCAATTGATGTTGATCTTTAATAAAATACGTAATTCAATGAAGAATATCAAAGTATATCCAGAACCAGATTGTTGTTTTACGACGATATTTCTGTAACGACGAGTATACTCGTCACAAAATAACAAACCGGGGAAAAGATTGATGCAACTGCAACCGGTGCGTTGCTTGATTTAACCATCTGTTTAACCTCAGTTCCTCGCATCTTCGAAAGGAAACCTCCGTGTCGCAATCATCTATCTATCTGAACCGAGAAACAGTAAACGAACGGTTCGCAATTTCCTAGAGAGACGCCAGTTTCCACCGACGAATTTCTGAGCGTAGAATCAGCCGGCGAAGGAAAATAATTCGGCCAGCTCGGACATCCTTTCTCGCTGTCGGAATTGATAGAAGAAGCCGGGGGAAAAAGGAGCAGGAAGTGCGGCGAGAAGCTTGAAATGGCAGCGTAAGGAGGTGGCTGTAGCAAACGACCTCGCCGGTGACTCGGTCCAGACGGGGATGAAATTTCCTGCTCGTCGAGAGGGAAAGAGAGAGAGAGATAGAGAAAGAGAAGGAGAAATAGCAGAAGAAGAAGAAGATGGTCGGATCCATAGTAGGTAGAGCGAGCGCGAGTGGACCTGGATATAGGTTGGCCTGGATATATACCGACGGTGATATACCGTGCCAAAAGCTCGCTCCGTCTTGAGGAGGCGGAACGAAGAGAAGAACCGCCGCCGTTATCAGCCCGGCCGCCGATTGGCCGAGCTCAGACGGTGCTTTCGGAGCGGCCAATGGCGTTCTGGTCTCCGGTTTTCAAGGATTCTCCCCCGAAATCCTGGGTGTGGGCGAATCTAGGAGAGCGCGGCCACGATGCACAGGCTGACTGCCTTTTCCCGGCGACCAGCGACGTATATACGCGTCAAAGCCGCTGCCCACTGGTCAACAGGGGTCGGCCGGGATCCCGCCGGAAGTACCCACACCCCGCACCTTTCCTTCGTTTCGGTTCTCTTTCTTGGTGGCCACCCCCATCGACCCTCTCGCCACCCCCCCAGCGCCACTCGACGCGACTCGATTCTTCCATCCGGACACCGTCTTTCTTCTTTCTTGCCACCGCGGCGGCGTCTTCTCCCCCAGGAAGCCGATTCGCACAATGCTCTGGCCTTTCCACCAGCTTCTCCTCCCCTATTCGTATTAGATCCTCTTTCGCGAGCTCTTTCCCCGTCTTACCCTACGACCGTTTCCATTTCTGTGCGCTGCATCTCGCGTACATGTGCGAGCCAAAACTCTGTATGAAGTAACCTGTGCATCTGCTATATTGTCAGCGATCCGCTATATCGGAGAAATCGGTGGCGAGTATTTACGATGATTGCCGGTAAATACGTTCGCCCTCCGGATTTAATCTGAACATCGTGGAATTGATCACGGCTCTTCCAGGATTCGCAAACGCGAAGCTCGATTTCGTTGTATTTGCAAAGTCGGTACGATTGTCGAAACTCGGAGAAATTTCCTTTTAAAAGTCATCGATGAAATGTATTCGGAAAATTAGGAAGCCTTATGAAGTATCGAGAAGTTGTGAGCCATGACTGGACTATGATTCTTCACGCGATGTAAAAATTATCTGTATCGATTGCAAGATTACGATAGCCACATGGAATCTTCTTTCTTTAACAAGTTAATTAGTAGACTGCGGATTTTATGTATTATAAGAAAACATACAGGCTATATATAAAACTGTAAAAACATTAGAAGAATTTGAGGATAGTGTTACGTTATTTTCAACGTAATGCAACTATCGAAACAGAGAAGACGTTTTTATTTAATTTATGTTTCGTATGCTTTGAAATTCTTTATTATGCATAAAGATACATAGGCAATCAAATTTCAGAGATACATTTGTCACAAATGCATTTCTGAAATTGTCACAAATGCATAAAGTTCACTTTTAAACCTACGGTTTATTATGTGAATTAACACTAACAATTTTCTGCAAAATTATTTTTTTGATCATCGCATATCTTTTTCCAATTTATCTAATTTCTAATAATTAGTTTCTGATAGCAATCTCTAAATATTGTTATTACATCCAATAAGATGACTATACGAGATGACTATGAGATGACTAGATGACGATATGTAATGTTACTAAAAATCTTGCAAAAACAGTACTTATATATAAATACAAAAATTAATGCAAATGAGTTTCTAAAATTAATAACCATCTCTTGACATTGAATGCAATCTAATGCAGAAAATCTGTCAGCTTTTTGTCAAATTGAGGAAAGACAGTAAATCCAAAAACGCATTTGCATCGAATTCCTCAATTTCTGGCAGCCAAACGTGTCCCAAAGAACTATATCCAAAAAACACGTCTAAGAACGCACCCATCGGAATTAATAAACGAGGATTTTAATAAACCGTATACACCGCCGTATACGGGGAGAAATAAAGCCAACCAATGGAAGTAGCGTGATGATGAATCATCTCGCTAATGAACGACTCGCGGAAAAGAAACAGACGAGGACCGCCAGGAATCAGGCAGGAATCGTTTGACGCGACCATACGCGTTCCTCCGCTCTCGGGAAGAATTATGAAGAAGCTGCTACTGACACTAGGATGCCGGAGGCGATATAAGACAGCGTCTAAGAACCGTGGCCCACGTCAGCCAGGCTCGATTCCTTCTCCCCCGGCTGTTATCGTCCTCTTCTCGAACAACCGCGCGGGATTTTATTATACAGGCTGTAAAAACCCGCGTGCTCCTGGACAGGATGTCCGACACAGGCCATTCGACTTCGTACTTAATTTCTTGCGCTCGCGAAGTTACCCATCACCAGTCCCCTGCTTCTTGTACTTATTCGACGAATAATTCCGATACGTTCCTCAGACTGCTCGTAATCCGCGCGATCCACTCACAAATTCTCCGTTCTTCCGGTTCTCTATCTATTATATGGTTCTATCCGATCTAGCACGACGTTGCTCGAGATTTATTAAGATCCATTTTTCCGTGATAGGAACGAACAGTCGCAAAACCTGTTCGAGCCCCTTAAATTCTCATTAAACTGCACTTGTATTTATAAAAGTATGACAAAGTGCCACATGATTCAACGCTTAGAGAAAAATCGGCGTTATGTTAAGAAATGAGTATCAAAGTTTCTGTAATAATGGGTTAAGAACACGGTTCTAATTGTACACTTCGTGTAAGTATTATTCAAATAACTTTGGAATTATCAACCTGGCATGTTTGTAAAAAATGTTCTATTCGTATTCATGTAAATCGAAAACGTCTTAAAAGTTACAGAAAAATTGAGAAGCTCCAGTGCAAAATTGCACAAATCACGTTTCCATTGCACAAATTTGTTTAATTAATCCTTGTGCATTAAAAATATTTGATTTATATATATCTTCTAAATAAAATATTTTGTTGGAATGAGTAATCGACGGGTGAAAAGCAATTTTTACTATTATTGTATTCGCGAGCATATAACTTGTTACTGCAGGAAAAACTACTCACTATCAAACGATTTGAACAAAAGTTAATCCCCCGATTAACAAATTAACCCTTTGCAGTCGAAGACATTGTAACTCAATATCTAAAATAGCTTTTCTGACTTATAGTATTTCCATTTATATACAACTTTTAGTACATTTTATACGTCTGAAATTGGATTTTGTGACTCGCGCAACAGTTACGCTTTTAACAGGTCCCGAAACATAAATGAACTCGGTAACGTGAAAATTATTCAGGAATGCAGTGTAGCAATTTTCTAACGGTGTCTTAGAATCGCCCTACTCCAGTACAAAGGGTCAACACGGTATTACACCGCCCAACGAAAATTAAAGAGGCGCCGTCGCGAAATCTTAGTGCAGCAAACAATTGTAACAGCAAACTGTAAAAAAAAAACTGTGAACTCTAGGGGACGATGTCGAGAAAAAGATCGATCTGTTCGCGAAGAATCGAAACGAGGAATGATCGAACGAACGAAGATATCGGAGACAAGTTGAACGATAGCGACACGCGTCGTAAATAATCTGCAAATAGAGGCAGTTGATCGCGGAAGAGGAAGGAGGAAACGTCGGCCGGGCTATTGATAACATTATCATAAAAGCGGCGTTAAATGGTCGGTCGCGAGGTTACGCCGATCCGGTGGCGGCAAAACGGCTCTATAAATGCGTTTACTTTGAGCCATAAAAGCGGAGTGGGTTCGGCTGGCACCGTTAACGTGCGCCCGCACACCGTCGTTCTTTCGTGCACGTGCACGCGCACAGACTGATGGTAATATGTGTCTGTGTGTGTGTGTATGTGTGTGTGTGCGCGCACCGTCCATGGAAAGGAACGAGACGTCGAAGCACCGGAGCGCTTTACCGTAAAAGCCCTCTTTGAGGGATCCGTTTATTGGTTGCTAAACATCGATATATTGCTTTCGGGGTTGCGCAAAGAGGCACGCTCCCGTCCTCCGATCCCGATCCGAACCGATCCGCACACTCTTTCCCTCTTGCTCGCATGCACAGACGCGTACCACGTCCACGCGTCGCGCATACTGCCAGCACTATAATATAACACACACTCCAGGCGACGCTTTCTAAGCTTCTGAAAGCCTCGCGGACCCTTCCGATCACGCCCAGATACTTTCTGAGATGATCACGGCCGCCATCTTTCCGGAAACGCGATTCAATCTTACGTTCCTGCGATCTCTTGCGACCTTTTGCGTACGCGCGTCTTTTTACCAACGATTTTAGATGTTAGAATTGCAGTAGTGTAGTTTTTAATTGACAAAGATTTTGGCACTGTTCTATACATGATAACTAAATAATTTTAACGATTTATTCGATTTTCCGGTTTCATTTGCACGCTTTTGACGTAATCTATTTTGCGTCACTGCAAGGTTTTTCCACATTTAGTCTTAAGTATCTTCTTGTACACTGAACACATCTTCTTGAACACTGGGTTTACGAAATCTGTTAAAATATCGGGTCACTAATGCTTTTATTTACGATTGTTCAGATTATTTAATCAATATATGTATTACTTGCGGCAAATATTACAATAGCATTCGTTAAAAGTCAGAATAATTGTCTTATTGTTAGTTCTGTAAACTGATATCAAACAGCTGGTTTTATTGCTTCGTAAATCTAGTTGTAAACAATAAATAGTAACGATAATAATTATAGACGCTGCATTTCGTCCTCCTACTATATTCAATACCCTACTACATTCATTCGGCATCGAATGGCTTTTCGGTCCTGTTCGAAAATAGCTGTTCAATCGATTCCATTTATATTACATCAACGAATTTATGTATTCTTATACTTATATGTCGACAGTCTAGAGAAATAGATTTTGTAACGCAGACAAGAAGACAGCAAAGATGTTATAGTTCTTAGACACAGAAATTGGGAGAATTTTCGACTTGGTAAACGTGTAAAGACTGTAACATTCCATGACATAGAACTGAGATACGCATTTAAAAGAAAACCGAATCGATATAAAAGATAAAAATGTAGAATGTTACACATTATATTATGTAAAAGTTATATTTATTGTACGAATGCATTATATTGTTTAAAGTTGACGTTTATTGTTTACTGTTTGACGCACAGGTTTTACTCCTTTTTAGTATATACTTGATATATACTAAAGTATATATTTGATCGTCGAGAAAAAAAGGCGGGTTACTAAATGGATAAATTGGTCGTAACGTTTGATCGTTAAACGTGGTTAACGATACACCAAATACCTGTTCCCAGTATGAACGATATCGCATCAGGCAATAATTCGTTTCCTCGTTGCATTCTAGTCACACATCGATACAAACTACGCCGATGATCGTTCACCTTGCGAAGATGTCAAACATTGACCTCAAGACGACAAACCGTGCTCGTTTCTGTATAAAATGAACGGAATCGAGGAGAAACGTAGAATAAGTGGAGAACAGTTCTGGCCGTAACAAATCCTTCGGAATCGAAGTAATCTAGCAAGCAGATCGGAGCCTCGGCCTTATCCCGGTTAAACCTAAACGCGCGATAGTATTCGGATCTCGTCCACGGTTGACGCGGACGATAGGCGTCACGCGAGTTTCTTTCGAGGATGAGAGAAGCACGCCAGGACGAATGATCGATTCGTCGGGATAAGAGGGCGGAATCAACGGAGGATCAAGGAGCATCTCGCCTCGAAAACGAGCCGGGCTCCATCTTCGAGACGACGATCGACCGACTTACGTTTGCCCCCTTCGAGGAATATTTTATCGGTTGTATCGTCCCAGAAACGTTCGACGGCCACGCGCGGGGGAGTAACAAAGGCGAAGAACGACGGTGGCTCGACGGTAAATCAGAGTACCGCGTACAAGCAACATGTCTCCCGATACCCTTGAACGATATCATTTACCGTGGCGGAGAGAGCACACGGCTCGAGGGAAATTATATCGAGAATGTCGTTACGCTAACGATCCACCGGTCTATTTCCATGAAATTGCTTATTAAATTGCCGACGTTTTTCGCGATGATTTAACGGGAACCCGAGGCCATTTGTCTCCGCGGATTTTATTGCCTCCCGCGCTGTTAATAAAGCAACCCCGGGTTAGGCTTCGCCGCCGCGTGGAAAACTTTCCGGCATAATTTCCCACCACCCTCCTCAGAAATTCATTTTCCGTTCGCAACTTTTTTTCTTAGCCGCCGTCGCGATCGACTTTTCAGACCTGTTCCCAGTTCTTCATTAACTAGGCCGCGATATGATACCGAGGTCAAATAGTATCACCGGTTTGAAGCCGCTTCGTATTGCTAACCGTGAAACTGAAGAAACGCGTGGACATTTCCAAGTGAATTCGTCAGGCGTTACCAAAATGTAACATTCCGTTGTACAATCTATTTTATTAGACTGGAGAGTGGAAACTGGAGAAATTCTATTTAAAGACGATTTAAATTTCTATTAAGAAATATATTATTATTAAATTCTATCTCTACTTAATCTAATTTTAGTTGCAATTTATATTAAAAACATATTACAATTCAAAGTTCTATTAAAAAATCTCATTATAACTAAGACTTGATTAAAAATCTATTATAATTAAAACTTCCATCGAAAGTCTATTGCAATCTAAAAAAACTATTATAGTTAAATTTTACCCGTACTTAACTCTAAGACTGTAGAAAATTATTAAATCATTGTCGGTAGATCATTTGGTAGTCTCGATTTGAACTAAATCACTGACACACCGAAAATGGTCTTCAAATTTAACTACTACACCTATTAAAACTTACGTAACCACTATTAGTGTCTCACAGACCTTCTGTTGCGTTGTTATTGATATAAAAGTGGTAAATAAAAGATCGAAATCAATTGTCCTCATTATACCCATTAATAATAAAGGGACCCAACTTAGACAGTTCAATTAAACAGAAGCATGTGTATTAAAAACGTCTGTTTTTACTCATTCTTCTTACAATTATATTATCACTACATATGATTATGTAATTAGTAGCGTTCTCCTAAACCAGCAATAGCATTTTGAGGTTAAAAAGGGAAGAATGACTCAACTATAATCCGACTATAGCTGGTATTCGTCTAATAGATTTAAGGGATGTTTATTACCGCGGATACACGGAAGCTTGGAGAATAATGGCGGAATTGCGTCCAGAGTCGCCGACGGTGAACAATCGGATGAGAACGATTTCACGGGAAACACACGATCGATCGACTAAACGAAAATGGCGAACAGGAGCGTCCCTGGAATAACGCGGATTGGTATGGGGGTGTGCAGCCGTCACGCCGCAAGACACGCTGCCCGCGGTAATAATAATCGCCGAAATATGCCGCGTGGTATGGTTCGACGGGCGCGTGGGTGTGCGAGCACGATATCGCGAGAAGTCGGCTGGCAACATGTGGTTCGCCGAACGCAATCTGCCACTGACATTTCGAATTAAACTCGAACCGAGGAGTACCACCCTCAACCGGACCACTTCCTCGCAATGGACGACGCGAAAAGCCTCGAATTATATCAATATTGAAAAGCGACCCGGGCAGAGATGTCTCGGCTTTCTTAGCGCATTGATAAAAAACTTTATTATACAGTTCTATCAAATCGACAAGGATTAAATGCTTAATCCACAATTGCGTTAATAATTTTGGTACACATCAGAACGAATAAAAGTATCTTCTTTCCAGCTAATAAGCTGACACAGCTTTTTCTTACAACACAAAATATCGAATAAACTCCTTCAGCCACGCTCTATGTTAAAATAAATGTGTATTTCTTGATGTGACTGTACTAAAATGTTTTTTAACTATATTAACATTATACTATACTATAGAATAGAATGTTGATAAATTGATAACAATTAACAGAAAATTATATTCTAATTTCTTATACCACAAGGAATCTCTTAATCGACGAACGCTAAACCTATGACAATCTACGACAAACGTGACTGTTATTAACAGCGAAATGGCTAACTAAAACTAGCTAACGAAAATGATAAAAACACGAGAAGAAGGGTAAAATCTAGCTTCGCACGCGTTTCTTGCAATCACTAATAAAATAACAGTTGCTTTTGAAATAGTGAAAATGGAAATAGGAGGAACACAGTTTGTTCGGCCATGCTCGAACACGCATTCGCCTAGTCTGAATCGATGGCATTGCCTCGGCAAGGATCATGCATCGCAAAAACTGCGAAAGGGTTCTTATGGCCGTAGCTTCGCAGGCCCGGCTAAGCCGATATGCATTCATTATAATAAGAAATGGATGGCGCCGAGTGAAAAGTTTGAGCGCGGCCCTGGCTTATCAAGTTCCCCTGAATTTTCTATTATTTAAGAGTACCTCCTCCTTCCACCTCCTCCTCTTTCTCATTCTATCTCTTTCCCGCGCGCGCTTGTCCCTCTTTTTCCTTCTGTTCCCGACGATTCGCGGCACTCTAACCGCCGATGTACTTACCCCTAGCGAGCAACTTCGTTTAACTTTCTTCTTTCGCAGGATGCTCGGCGTTTGAGGTGCTCCGAACGCGGCCGATTAGCATATTTATTTGTCGTCCGACGAGATCCTAAACGCGTTCTTCTCAAAACAGAGCCTCTCGAGTACATCGCGATCGTGGGTAAGTTTCAACGCGGTCCCCGTCAAAAGAAAATAGAGAAGAAATTGATAAACCGCTGAGAAGTCGCGACCGAAGACTTTAACAATACATGAAGAAATGTTGCAGGGAGCGTTTTCAGCGAAGTTAATCCGAAAGTTGCATGTGCCTCGCGAGGCGACACGCAGCCCCTTGTACGCGTGTCGCCGGCCAGTGAAACGCGATTTTCGAAAAAATGGCAGCGCGGACACGTGGGGAGCGATCGTATCGGCGACGATAAATCAGAAACGTTCGTGGAAATTGACTGTAAAACGCGTAGAGAACTGTTCCCCGTTCGTTCTACAGCAACAACTTTCGTTAGCGTCAGTTTCTGTGCTTGAAAACCACCCGTACCGGCAGTTTTAAAGCATTCCTCGGCGGTCATGTTACAACTTCGTAACGCAATATTCGGTGCGTGCCGTAAGCTGCCGATACGATCGCGCAATAAAAAAAAATGTTGCTATTTTTTACTCGCACCTCGTGGCGGCAGGATATAAAGTAAACGTAAGGTCGTATGCCGCTGCTGTTGGTGCACAACATAAATATCGTAAATGACGTATAAAAGGGTTTCATATCTAGGCCACGAAGGAAAATACGTGTACACCAACAACCGACGGGATTTTCAGCTCGTCGTTTATCGAGCGACTGAAAAGTACAACTTTTATGTTAAAAACAGGAGTTTTTTGCCGGATCGTTGCAAGAAAGATAACGAAAACAGTCTTTTCCGTTCCTTTCGAGCAAGTAATTCAGTTGTACTTGATCTTCAAATATGTGATGGGTTTATTCGAAAAAGATGTTTTAATGTTTTCGAAAATATTGCAATTTGTAAAATTTATAATGTCTTCAGTTTTCCATCAACCACATCATATAAAAGCATATTAATGAATCCGGTTTCGTTGTTAAACGATTCCTTTTTACGAAATCATAACAGTTCAAACATCAACGATTTGTCGGTTATCAAAAATATAATGTACGCGTATTTACTAGAATTACTATGAAACGTGAAAATTTTCATAGCTGAATTAAAGGATGCCGCCATGGGAAAATAGTACATGGCCACCGTACGGCGTCTAAGACAAGTTTGGTTGCCCTTCAGCAGGGGCCGGAGTGTCGGCAAGGTGTCAGCTGATAGAAAAGTACGTTGTAATTACCGGCGATGCTAAATTGTTGAATAATGCAATAGAAAAAGATATAAGGGCACTAGTTTCTCTGTAATATTATCGGATATTTTCGTATCTACACCTTTAAAACGCTGATTGCGTAACTAGTGAAAACTAGAAAAGGAAAAGAATTTTCAACGTGGGAACATGCACGAATAGATAGTGTATCAGACACGCCAATAAATAATGCATGCGTTCAGAGATTAGGAACGAGACCCCGAGTTTCATATCGGAAACTTTATCATGGACGAGATATAACAATAGCAAAGCAATATGAGCTGCCGTGTCCGTGTCTCGGGTTTCACTGTCTTACCTACTTGATATTAAATCGATCTTAAATCGTTGTGTCTAGGTTTGGACACTGCGTTAAAAAAATACTAAATAATATTTTATTCAGTTTAAGAATTTCATTGAAACATTCATATTTCCTGTATTCCTCTGTATCTTCTTTACATTGGGTGATTATATTTTAAGATAACCAAGAGAATTTAGGTATAACGAATTGTAAATATCGAACCGCTAGAAATACTAAATGTCCTTTAAATAAATCTTAAGAATTTATAGTATCAATATAGCATACGAAATGTTGGTCACCCCAAGCGCGACACATCGTGGCAAAATACTCAAACTGCTCGCCAAAACACGGACGAATTAACAGTTTGTGAGTTGCTATGTTACTGCGTGAACTCGGGACCTTTTACTTTCAACAATTTACCGTAGATGTCGCCAAAGTTCATTTCCTTCGCGCATGCTCATTAAAAAGTAAATATAAACTGGTAATGTCCCGCCAAAAATAAAACCTTCAACAAACGAACATTGTAACTAAATGGATATGAATATTACAAATTTTACGCTAATTTAATGTAGTTACTTTGAGTACGAGACTAATTCGGAAATCTAAATAGAGAGAAACTTCCAGGAAGAAAAAATCGAACACAACGATGAATTTACTTTTCTTAGCCTGTATCCTATTCATTCACATTCACTCAATTTATGGTGTCATAGAGAATAAC
>NC_135777.1:12620683-12661904 GCF_028453695.1 Augochlora pura | reverse complement strand
CAGTCCAACGATCACAATGTTCACATATGGAAAAGTAACTCGATTGCTAATCGCCTTAACCCTTTCGCTCCGACTGGCGCCTAAATACGCCCTCGAAGAATGACCATTCATATACGAAGAGCGTATACATGTATATACGTCCATACCATATATGTATATACTTTCATTCCATACTTCACATGAGATACGACTTCTACTTCTACGACTTCTACTATTATATACATTCCGTACCTCAGTGTCAACTACTCAGTAATGCGTTCCGTAGCGAAAGGATTAAGCTCGATAATTGATGACCAATAGCTGCAGACGTCAGCATAGCACTGTCGAATATCTCGCGAACCGTTCCGCTAAAATTGACCGATTCGTTGGCTGGAGTATGGTCGAATGGTGACGAAAGCCCAGTTTCGCGACTAACGGCGCAACGAAGGCGCCATTGATACGGCGGCCGGAAGTATGGTTCGCGGTTGTTCGGCTCGCGCGGATGTTCCGCGCAAGAAGCACGATATCGCAGACGGCGAACGGCGCGGCGCCGGAACAGGTTGGAACGAGGCACGGCTCATTTGAGCCGAAATAGGGCTCCAGTCGAACGTAAATCGCATGGATATTTTACGGGAACAGCGGACCAGATTACAAGCACAATTAGCATGAGACTACATAATTAATAACTCGATTAATGCGTCGGGGCGGAACGTATGTGCAGTGGTGCACGGTATGCTACCGAACCTCGTCCGTCCATCCGTGGCTACGTACGCTCGTACGTACGTCCGTCGCGTTGGTTCGTTTGTCCCGGTCACGATTCGTGATCTCCTATTTACGGCGAGTAGCAGTTACGACTCGTAATCGATTGTCGTCGTATAATATCGGCGTCGATCCCCGTTCACGTTTCGGCCGTTCCCTAGCAGCTAGATCGGGAGAGTTCATGCGTGCTTTCGGCTCGCCGAAACTCATTAACGGCACCGACTCCATATTCCAAGAGGGAAGTCAGACGGCCCGCCGATTCCGCCCCCGTTATTGCCCTTCGAAAATCTGTTGCGCCCGCGATTGCACTCGCGCATTATGTACAAGCAAGATTTGGTAATGTTTAAGTGGACATCGCGTTTGTATCAAATGTAACTTCTTTCCAACAAGTTGATGTCACGGGTTATTTATGCACGACACTCGTTAACATTCGTTAATTCGCTAAAATAAATTTTTATGAAAATATATTCGAACAAATGAAACTTTATTAGTATGTTTACAATGCGGAAGAGTTCAAATACCATCCACTATGATATATTTCTAGTTTCTGTTTCATGAAATAAATCGCATTCATTTTATGGGATCTTCTGGGATTGATTTTTACCACTTTTTCTCCAGGAGCTATCACGGAGTAGATGGTTAAATAATTTAAATTATGAAATCAGAGGGCAAAGCTTTCAATAAATAAGTCTTTTAAAACAAAAAACACACGGTGAATCATATTTTATTACATCGATTGAAAGTTTTGTTTGGATTTTAAAATTATTTTAAAACGACACAAAATGCAAGCATACATTTTCCATTCAGTTTTCAGAAATTATGATAATTGAAAATGTTCTAGCCACTGTAACAGTGAGAATAACGGTACGGTTAGGGGTTAATGAATTATAACAAAAATTGCGTTCCAAGTATAATACGAGTACAGTTCACGTTATACACCTTACACGGATTATGGAAGTACCTCGATAAATTTCAGCGGAATTTTCAGTTGTCGTTCCACGTCGCTGCAATTATGCCCGCCCCGTTCAGGATCGCAGACGTTTCGGTTTCTCCTAAATCTTGCTGCGAGCGTGTGTCCGCTCGCTCCAGCGGAAAAGTCGTCGCGCGAGTGGTTTGTCGATAGGACAGTGTTTCCGCGCGGCTACGTCCCCCGCAGTATTTCACCGAGGGCACCGATCAGAAAGACGCATAATGCATCAAAGGCCTTGGAGCGCGGAGCGGAAGCGGGCGCGATGCTTCAGGGCTGCCAGATGCACATCGGCCGTCGATAAATCCCCGCGCGGAAGATTTTTCTGGACGCGAAGCTTTATCGTTTCCTCGGTTCGTCCGCTCGGCACGGCTCCGCTCCGCTCGGAGAGGTCGACGAGGAATTAGAGGAGTGGGCCGTGGCTCGATCGCGTACACAGGTAGTCGGTATCGAGGAAGATTTATCAGCGGCCCCGGAGACGGGGAGGCTGATCGGGAAAGACAACCGCGATTGAGTTACGTTGATTTTATTCCGCATTATTCCTCCCGGCGCGGCCGCGATACGGAAACCGCTTCTTCGCCGGATCGGGGAATCTTATTTTCCGCGATTCCGTCGCAGCTCCTGAATCTGCTCCGGAGGATTCGGCCCAGCCGCCCGCGCTGGGATTAACGTCATTGCGGTTTTTAAGCAGGCAATTTCCTAATTCGGTTGTGCCCGGGATCCCTGATTTATCGCGGCGCTGCCAGTTATTCCGGACCCGCCGCTGATTTACGACAAGGTTCCGGTCCCGTTCCACTTTCCGCGTCGGTTTCCTCGTCTCTCGCCGCTTTCTTCCAGCCGAAACGCAAGCCGGAGTCGCCGCGATGCTGTTTTACCGATGCGCTCGCTGCTGAGCAGACTGAGCCACGATTAGGCGCCATGCTTAGCCAAAAGACATCTTTTCGGTCGTAAATTTGCTCGTTCTCTTCTGTAAGAAATGATAATGCTGCTTTTTAATCGCAATTCTTAGCTTCGACTGTTGGGAACTTCAGTTTCATCCCTCAATATTGATGAGAATCAAACGTATACATAAAATCATTCATATTCTTGATAAACCCCCCCTCCCGATTAGACTTAATTCAGCACGAAGATGGAACAGTGTTTAAACAAAAGGAAGAATTCTTTAGAATGTATCCTTAATGCTGTAGACATAGTTAATCGCGTTCAATGTCGAATGAAAGCATTGCCGAAATGCTTGGTATTTTACTGTTCTTCCATAGCAGTTATTGACTTCATTTCGTTAAGGATGACTTCAGAGCTCTCCTAAAATGTTCTCCACTAGGAAATATTCTATTGTCGCGATCCCCCCGTTCTTTCACATTTGCGTCGTCATTTCGAAAGGGGTGGGTGGGTTTCCCTGGGGGCCAACTTGGGAACGAAAGAGGGACAACCGCGCGACCGGAACCTGCGTCCTCCTTATCCTCCTTATCCTTATCGTGGAGGGATCGAAGGATGGAAAAACGGTTCAACGTCCCTTGCCAGATTCATTGAACGCGAATACGTTCACGGTGCGTGCCACGCATCCGCGTGAGAAATTCGATGTGTATTGTGCCCCCGAGGGGAAACGCCGAGGGAAACCCGTCTCGGGCTACTCCCGTGGCGCGTTCAAGTCAATAATTAGTTATAATCTCGGCGTAATCGTGGCGCGATGCGATGCCATGCGGCGCGGCGCGGCTCGGCTCGGCGCGATTAACAGTTATAATCAAACCCGTTATCGGGGAACGTAATCGCGGCACGGTAGCGGCAATTAGACTGGCTAGAACGAACGCCGCAGACAGACATACAATGAGCGTAATGAGAAACGTCTGGTCTGGGTGCTGGGGGCTCTCTTCGCTCGTCTCTCGTCTCCGCGCTGCCGTTTCCTGGACGCTTGTACAGGCATTTTATATTTAGAGTTATCGGTGTGAAACGCAGTCACCCTCTCGCGGCGCACCGTTTAGAATCTCATTTGTTGCCCTGCTCGCTCTTAATGACGGACTTAATTATAATCCGCGGAGGAACACGCGGCAGAAGGTTGATGCTCGGAGAACCGGGGGTTGATGAAATCCAAAAGCATAACGCTCGCTGCGCCGGTGTGTGGTTTCCGGCTGACGGTTTCGCTGACCCCCCCCCCCCCCCCTCTCTCTTTCATTCTCTGTTTCTCTTTCTTTTTCTCCCTATCTCTTCTGACCTCTCTCTCCCTCTGTCTCCCTTTATTTCTCTCTATCTCTCTCTATCCTCAAATCTTTCCGTTTCACGCTCGATCGAGCTCGCTCGTCCTCGCTCGAGCTCGCTCGTTCTCGCTCGCGGTTCTATATTTTTGCACGGGGCTGCGCGAAATATAATGGGTCATCGTGTGGCTTCGGTTATGCCGGCGACCGGGGAAACTGTTGTTTCTCCGCGCGCGGGAAAACACAAGGTACGCCCGCGCGTGACTGCCGCGGCGGCTTCCGATTCACGGTGGACTGATCATCGCGCGAAAACATGGGCGGCTTGTTTTTGCAAGCGGGAAACTCGATTGGGGGAGTCCGAACGCCGGCATGCCGCGCTGCTGTTTGTGCAAACATGCTTCAAGGATTTTTCAAAGCTATCCTGTCTTTGCGGCCGCGGTCCTCGCCGATTCCAAAACGATCCTTCGTTGGCCGACTCTGATTTTCTTTCTGGTGCCGTTTAGCAGGGTTAGAAGTCGTGAATCGGGCACCTGTGCTATATAAATCCATTTCTTCATCTGTCCGACGTAAGACGGAGACACAAGACTGATCCACTTTTAATATATGTCAGATCTGCTTAGAAATATTTTTAAGCGCTGCAGTACATTTTGGTACTTAGAGTTCAGCAAACCTTGTCAAGCTTTGATATTACTTAAGCAATGATATTACTTATCATTTTTAAGATTAGTTTATTGGCTAGTTACAATAATAATTTAACACCTGTTTTCAATCAGCGCCGCGATATTCGTGTTTTACTGAAATTTGCGACGTTCCATAGACGTCCAAGGGTAACGACAACCATCTACAACATCTGGTTCATTCAAACTCAGTCCGACAATAATACAGTAAGTTTTTCAAGACCATGGTTGACAGCAAGTGTATCTCGATGATACTTTGTTACTAGCAATAAACAATTTTCCGGTGGAGAAATTCTCCTTCCTACGATGAAATCATTATGGACAGAGCGTTTCTATGTAATTATGATCATGATCACAATTATACTACAATGGTTGAACTAGAATATTGAGCTCTCGCGGGATAATTTTGGTTGACAGTTGAGCAGTCAATGTATCAAAGTGCGTTTGCATTGCCAACAAGTGTCTCGATCGATCATCATACGTTACACCATTTCGAGCATATAATTAATTCGGATGGCATTTGGCTATCAGGAGCAAGGGGCCACGAAGAAGCAGCTCGTGATCCGAGCTATGACAGGGTCGTGGTGTTGTTCGCAAAGAAATGGCCGGACGTGTACAAGAGGGAGGAACGGTAAACAGAGGAAACGGGAGAAGAAAATCAGAGTGAAAGAGAGGGAGAGGGAGAGAGAGAGAGCGTGGAGAGGGAAAGAGGGCGCGGGAAGTGGAGAAACACCCTCGAAAGGATCGTTTCGAGGTTAACGAGGAGGGCCGTGATTCCAAGGGGGTGGCTAGAAGAGACTGCAAGGGTAGCAGTGTAGCAGATAATGGCGGGGACAGCGAAGGCAGCGGTAATGGCAGCCCTTGGGACATCGTCGCGATTCGAAGGATCGACTCCGGCGAGGGAATGCTCGTTAGCACCTTCTAACTGTCCGGGATCACGGTCGCGTTTATGGATCCTGTCAGGAGGTGTCCAACCCCTGTCGTCTTAGTCCACTCGGCTCCCTCTCGGACTAATTGTATCCCCTAATTGACGGCTATCTAAGAGACTCGTCGTAATTTTTCCGGAATCGTGTCGGTTATAGATATCCGGTCCCGCAGGAGCGAGGCAGCGGCCGCGGATTTTCGGGTCCGTTGGCGAAGGAATTATGGTCCGATAAATAACCCGGCGCGCTTGTCCACGCCGAAATTATAATACTCGTAAACGTCGCGGCGGCCCGCTTTATGCGCGGCCAACGATAATTTACAAAGAACGGCGGCTCGCGCTTAATTATCTTGGTTGCGTGCGCCGCCGTCGCCGCCACCGCCACCGCGGCTGTTGCCGCCGCTGCGCTTTTCCATCGGCCGGTTTTCCATTGTGCTTTCAATTAATTTTAATTAGCTGGGACGGTGCATCTTCTCGCGCCGATCGGCCGACGCTCCGGTAAAAATAATACTCGCGTTCCCAAACCAGCTCCGTATAAATCAGCCGCGCGGATCTCTGCGCCCGCAAATTGGAGGTTTTCATGGTTTCGGTTTATAAACACCGTGGACGGCACAGAAAGAAACGCGGGGGACAACCGGAGGGGTGGTACCGGGGTGGGAAAGAACGGAGGCGAGAGAAGAAAAAAATACAAGAGACCTTTGTCCTTTCTGGTAGCATTCCGTAAGGCCTCGGCGATATCCAACGGCGATGGTCGTTAGATCGCCGTTATCGCCGTCGCCGTTAGTTACTCCACCTATTGTAACAATTTCATAGAGGTCCGTGCAGGGTGTGTAAAACCCTGCAACGGCCTCGCGTGTCGGAAGACGATAGTCGTCACAGTGACTGTTATATCAAACGGGGTCGAGATTGCGATAACGACTGGAACATACGTAGGATACACGGTTTACGTACCTACACTCCCGCGGATGTAGTTAGCGTGAACGTACTTTCGTCCTACGCACGAGAGGGTTGCAATGTCGTAGGACCGTTCCTCCTTCTTCTCCTCCTCCTCCTTCTCTTCGCCCTCCTCTGCCTCACCCCCTATAGCAGCCCATTAAATTTTTCCTCCATGCGACACCGATAAATTGCCAGCGGGAAAAGGGTTCTGTGTCGTAGGTAAATATAGTTTAAATCACAGGCTTGGGTAGCTGCGTTCCCCGTGGGTAACGGTCTAATACAAAGGAACGCTCTACCCATTATGGTCCTGCGAATTCGCGTGAAAATTGTGCTTACGACGGTGCTTGTATAGGTTGCATTCGTTTTGAAAAAATTTCGGGGTAGTAGCATCTAATCTTCATCTGCTTTTATCCATTTATCTACATATTCCGGTAAGTAACAGCTTTCGGAGTTGGCAATCAAATATAGCTTGCAATCCTTAAATTTCTGATTTATGGCAACCCCCTGTCAGCTGAAACTGATAATCAAATCGCAGATTTCGAGGCTTCTACTTTATTTTTTACCAGAAATCAATTTCGCTAGAAATTACTTTCTTTGAAGTTAAGTAAGGATCGATGAATAACTAAATCAATTAATACAATAACTAAAGTCATTAATTGTTGAAAAGAGAAATTCGCTTATGTAAACAGGCTGTAAATAATAGATACAGTTTCATTCTCGTTAACATTAAACCTACCAGATAAAAGATCAAACGACGGATTCCATTTTCTTTATTTTAAGGAAAGTACAGTTTATAATCGAAATCACATTGAATTATATTATAAAATTAAATTATAAAATTATATTCGTACAATTTATTCAAAATATTATCCGGACCAAATTTTATTGAAAGAAGTTACTCAAAATATTATTCGAATAAAATTTTGTTCGAAGAATTTATTTGAACGATTATTCAAATAAAAATTTCGAGGTTTGTCATTTTTCAGCAATATGGAAAATTAACGTGTTTGAAAGAAATATCTACGAATATTAAAAACATTTTGCTATTTGAAAAAATACGAATATTAAAAACAAATGAAAGTTACTGTAAAGTTCTCCACTGTTCGAGTTTTAATGGATACATCGTCCCAGTTACTTCAAATGGTTGGTGAGTTCAACACTTTGCGGTACAATCCCGGGATCATTCCGCCTGTAGATCTCTTCGGGAACGTCCTAAAATCGTGTTATTAGGGCTACGTTCCTTAAATGTTGGCTAAGACACGGCTCGCTAGGAAAAGAAAGGCGTAGCCAGCGTTTTCCAGGGGACGAAGTTAGACCCCTCAAGGGGAGGATGTAATTTCTACGCCAGTGGTCGGTAGGTGGTACGTATGTAAAGGAAGCCCCAGTTCTACGTAAGCCGGAACGCCGGGGTTCGTGGTCGAAGCCAATCTCAGTCGACGCTGGCCATTTGGCGTTTCCTCGGTCGTGCCGGTCGTGCACACACGAGCTTGCCTTTTATTCCGTTTAACCCCTGCCTCCGAGCAACCTGGTTCGCCACCACCCCCTCGACCATCGCTAGGTAGAAGCTAGCCAAGGAGAGAAAGAGCGAAAGAGGGAGAGAGAGAGAGAGAGAGAGAGAGAGAGAGAGAGAGAGAGAGAGAGAGAGAGAGAGAGAGAGAGAGAGAAAGAGAAAGAGAGAGAGCGAGAATGAGGTAGAGGCCAGGGCAGCTTCCTAAATGATTAATTACCGATCTCCATCGCGCGGAGGGATCCCGCAGGAAGGCGGGTCGTTGGACGGCCTTAAAGTAAGCTCATTTCTAAAACGGATATTCCGTGTTCCGCGTGCCATGGAACGGCATTCGGTGGCCCCCGATGGGTTGCTGCCACTTGCCCGCCGACCGGCAACCCCCTTCGTATCACGCTGCCCCCTAGAACACCCTGCGACACCCTAGAACACCCTACAATACTCTACAACCTCTTGCAACACCCTGCGCGTTGCGTAAGCTCCGCAGACCGACGTCGGTTCCTTCTTCGCGTGGTTCTAGCTTCGAGGAGATTGCGAGCTAAGATACCGCGGCGGTCTGGCGCCCCGCGTAAATGAAATGCGCTACGTGCCACGAAAAGGAGAAAAAAGCCAGTTGCTGCCTTGTTTCGCTGATCGATGGCCCGGCACACTAGTTCTCTCGCCATGCCGCCGCGCTCTGTTTTATTAACTGCCCCTATTTCCCGCCTCGTTCCCCCATAGCCACCCACGCGACCGCTCTCGCGGGAACCTTTCTTCCGGCCAGAAATTTTTGACGAACCACATTCTTTTACCTATCGTTACGTTTTTACTTTACCCTTAGTCGTGAAGGTTCTCCGGAATTGTTGAACGGTTCGACTTTGCGGGACGTTGGCGGCTATACAATCGTAGATTACTTTTTACGCTGAGATACGGCGACTTTGACATAGTCCCGCCATTGATCACACCGTGGGAACTTTCCTGCATCACTGGATGGTATCGTGTTTTTTTTTATTGAAACTTCTTTACACGTTAAAATTGCAAAATCGCGCGATCGGAACCAGGCATCTTTACGTAACGATTTTATCGTTAATATCGATTATATGTGTGGAATGAAGTTATATTTAAAAGGATATATATGTGTCACTTATTCTTTAGATTAAAATTTGAATAATTGTTCGAATTCGAATAATTATTCGACAATTTCCATTTTGCTGTCTCATTGTAGACAGTGGATAAGTTTCTCTTCTTTGCTGAGGTTCGAAAGAGAAGAGAATTTTATCGGAAATGTTTAAACAGTTTACGAAACATCTATGGTTCGAAAATGGAAAATACGAATATACGTACTTGTTCATGGAATACGTGCTGCGATCTAATATGGAGGAACCAACCTTGATGAATGTAGAGGGCCTAGTAAAAGGTTGCTTCTCAACTGCTGTTACATTAACCCTTTGCGCTCGAGTGGTGACTCTGAGGCACCACAGAAATTATTCCATCACGTTCTAAAATAATTTGTGTATTAATATAGTTTAGATTTCAAAAATTGTTGACAGTGAAACTGTTGGTACGAGTTGCAAGAATCAATTTCATATGTATAAAATACAATGGAAATAATGGAAGCTAGAACAATTATATCAGATTTATAATTATAATGACTTCGAGTGCAAAGTGTTAATTAAGATCCACTGAAACTTGCTGCAATGCTTTAAATGTTTACAATAAAGTAGGTTTTCCTGTTCCTTACTTTCAACCTGATGTTACTAGTACCCGGTATCCTAGTCCTCCTTCGTAAGGTTGCGAATGATTTCATCGAAAAAGCGAGACCATACCGCGGAGAGACGAAACAAAAAAAGAGAGACGTAATCTCGGTGAACGACGATTCCCTTCCGTCAATCTTTCCATGCTCTCTCCTCTCTATCATCCCTCGTTCGTTTAGCTTCCTCTCTCTCTCGCTCTCTCTCTCTCTCTCTCTCTCTCCCTCTCTCTTCCTCTATCTATCTCTCTGTTTGCGCTGGTACTCGCGCGCGGGCGCGTTTTCGTGCGATACGCTGTGTTATCGTTTGCATTGCAAATGGCAACCCACCCCGCCCACATTCAAACACACCGAGAAGAGGGCACGAGGAGCGTGCACGTTTTATGGTGGAATCGGCCGCGTGTGCGAGTCCTCGCCGATATATCGAGAGACCTACGCGGATGAGTCACGGGGAATCGGAACAACCCTAACGATGCCCTCTTAAGGGGACGGACCTGTCGAATTTCGACGCGTCTCGCCACACACTCGAATTATTTTTCCCGTTTTCGTGGGGAATCCTAACCCGTAGGATCATCGCCATACGATTCCTATATTTTTCAGATTCTGTCGATTCCTCACTTTTCCAATGCACCGATGTTTTGCCAAATTATTGAAATATCAGATAACAACGAATGCACCGAAGCATGTCGTAATTTTCGTTGAAACATGTAACGAAAGTGTATTTGTGATTATTTTTACTGTTGCAACTAGAATTTAGTAAAGAAAGTATTATAAATGTCATATTGAAAAAATAATCATAAAAATTAACGTGCAAGGAATTAATCAAGAAACTACGAAAGGATGCTATGAAGCCTACCGTTATTAATCAAATCTATGATTTCCTGAATTAATTCCTGTATGCATAAATAATTACATAAAGATAAATAATAGAGGCAAACGAATAATAGATAACTTGTTATTCGAATAGCTTGTTCTCTAAATAAATTGTTATTCACTTGGATATTTGTTTAATAGTGTCGAGTACAATTTTATTCGTTGGTTTTTATCTGTTATCCGTTATCCGAATAAATTTCTGCCCTCTTCTGGAAACGACAAATGCAATTTCAACAATCATGTTTATGATTCTGATCGAATATTTTCTAGAGCCATTAATAAGTCTCCCGTGGTCTTGGCGACATATTTTTTTAATTGTCGCTACCATATTACAACACATGTGCAAATAAGAATTCTTAGATCTTTTATAGTTCCAAATAGGAAGTCATTGATCGAATCGTTGAGAGAAACCGACGAACCATCGGAAATTAGTGGTAGTTTTCAAAACGAGTTAAAGAGACCTTGGTGACCGTCGACGGACCTTGACGACCGTCAAAGCCGCCTCTATAAAAGGAGCTCTCGGCCTCGTTCTTCCTGCTGTTCTCCGACACCGCGATGCAAAAGAGGCGGGCATTTGTCTCGCGCTACGGTCACGCTAGTCACTTGCAATATCGCCAGCGATCGATACGAGATCCGTGAATAATCGCGCGATCCATTATCGCCCGTCCGGTTCTTTAACGTCTGCGTTGCTAACGAAATGATTTATTAATGTAACCGCGATAGAGAGCAAGCGTGACAGACATATTTGTATATATATATTTAGGGGGAGAGAGGGAGAGAGAGGGAGAGAAGGAGAGGGGGATAGAAAGAGAGTCACGTACCTTCATTCCTGGACGCGTGCTACGTCGACAACGTCCGGTCGACGCATTTTCTCAGCCCGATAAAGGACCGCAAGAAGTCCGCCAAGCCGTGGAGTCTGCGATGGACGTTCGTCAGCCGACGGGAAGGATCCCCGAAAGACGTCGGTCGAGATCGACCGATGCCTCGTTAGAAATTCCGCGCAATCATATTCGAGCAAATAATTCGTTAGGCCCTCGTCCCGCGGCTTGTTCGTTAGTATAATTAAAATAAATTCAAATGACTTTCTTGTCCCCTGTCTTTGGTCCTCCCCCTCTCGGTCTTCCTCCTCTTGTCCTTCTTAAATCCGTTGATTAGTGCAAAAATCCGCTTACAAATTAAGCGAGGCCGACGCGGAGAGGCACCAAACTCCCTCGGGTGGGACGACGAATACCGGAGGAACCTCCCTCTAGACAACCGGGAACCGGGCTGTGGGAGGAAGGAGAGGGCCCGAGGAAGAGGGTGGGTACTTTAATATCTTAAGTAAACCTGGCTCCGGATAAAGAAGAGGAAAAAAAATAAGTCCTTCGCGAGAGAGAGAGGAGAGGGGGAGCCTCGTGAAAGGAAGCGGGGGTGGATGCCACGCGAAAAACATGCGCGCCGAATTAAAATACGAGGTTGGAGGGGAGAACAGTCACCGCCGAGTTCGGGAAAATATTTTCTTCCCTCGACTTCTTCCCCGAAGCCCTGAACGAGCAGCTCGATGTTTGCTTCGATGATTTTTTTCCTCGTTGTTGCGGCTCCCCGCGAGCAAATTGTTATTCGACTCGAACCGGTAGTCGCGAACGCAGATGTGTGGTTATTGCGCATGAAATGCGTAGATTTTGTAGCAAAAATGCAGAGTGTGGTATGCATTTCATGATTAATGACTTAATACAAGTACCGATATTAACGTCTTGTACAATAACAAGTCGGACTCGTGATTGTAATTATTATTTATTGATTAACGAAGGCGAGTACAGGAAAATTCATGTGACTAGATATGTGAAGTATCACAATGACGTAAGACGTTGCTAATTCTATGCATTTATTAAAAGAATTATAAAATGCCAATGCGCTGTTTTTAATTTATTAAAACGGCCAGAAAAAGAATAAACCTGCTATTTGTTTTCTACATTTTACACTTGATTCAGAAAGTTTCTATATTGTATAAAAAAAATTTCAGTCTAATAAATACGTTATGCGTAAGACATGCAACTGAAACAGAGAAAAAGCAAGCATTAGCAATGAAAAAATCATTTAAAAAGTAAGTGACATTTTAAAAATTTATATATGATTTATCCATGTCGATGATACACATAAAATAACTGGACATGAGATTATTCCATTCCAAACTTTTTAGTCCAACAATAGACGATTTTATACATAATTTCTTCGACATCGAAGCAAAATTAGATTCTAGCGTTATCAAAATCTATGGATGAAAGTAAAAGAAGATATGAAATGACCAGAAATTGACATCTTCTGATAACCTTTTAACTAGTTTTAAACATACACAATCATTAGATTGTGGATGTTATGGAAAATGAAAGTTGTCTGCACAAATTACAAGCTGCAGAAGCTACGGAAACATTTATTTCATGGCTAAATAATTTTAACTAGTTGCATTAATGCGATAACGATTTCGCTACATTTTCTAAACGTTTTCGTTGTTTCGAGATTGATCTACACATGCTTGCTATAAATACACAAAATTCAGAGTCGAATGCCACCTCGATATCCTCGAACCGAAGGGTGCAAATAACAAACTGGGTTAAATAGAAACACAGTCTTACTTTCACTACTTCCAGCAGACTGCGTGCAAGGATCCGAATCATCGTAATCATTCACAATCTATGAGTTCGGCATTTAACTCTGCGTCATTCTCGGACACCCTAGGCTAGCTTGGACGAGGAGTTCCCAACGAGAATGATTCGCAGAAAATGAACAGCTTCCCGGTCAGGGTTTATTTCGAGCGAGGATGTAGCCCGATTTTAAGAGCGCAATAAACACCGCCGATTCCCGACGGTCCCGATTCCACGGAGCATCTCGTTAAGGATCGAACTCGATAAAAAGAGGAGGACGTTCGGGAGGGGGAGGAGGGATGGACGCGCCCTTCGGGGACGAAAGGCCGTGTGCTCGCTGGAAAGAAAGACGAGGGGGGCTGGCGAGACGGGGAAGAAAAGAAAGCGTGGTTTCCTTAATGAGAAGTACAGAGTAAAGCTTTCTTTGCGCGTCCTTTTGCCTGGAAGAGCGGTCCCCTTGCAGCCGTGCCACGGGGCGAAGCTTCCGAGCCGCGTGTAGAGAGTGCCGTCGAGTCGAGCCGAGCCGAGCGGAGCGGAGCGGAGAGGACCGGAGTCGAATCGGATTCGCGGCTCCGTGTAGACTTTTTTTCCGGCCGAGTGGCCGCCGCTGAAATGCTTCTTGTGTAAGTAAAAATCTAAAGTGACTACCGAGATCTAAGTTTTAATTAGTTTATCTTGGCCGCGTGGCCATTGAATATTTATGAGCTATCGCGGGCCGCACCGCGCCGAAACGAACCGAGTGGAGCGGAGCCGCGAGAGAGCAATCAACACAGAAACCAAGGGAAAGAGAAGCAAAGCGAGAGAGAGAAAGAGAGAGAGAATGAGAGAGAGAAAGAGGATCGGCGGGAGGAAGGAAGAAGGTCGAGGAGGCGCGCGGACCCTCTCCGACGGCGGGGGATGTTGCCAGCAAAGGGGACGAAGAATGAGATTCCACCGGCCATGGAAAGGAACCGCCTGTGGTTACTGTCATCCCGTGGGATTTCGCTTTCGATGCTTCCGTCGAGACGCTATCCTGCAGGATATAATTGCATGGCCCGGCTGCACGGCGTACGCCCCCGAAGAAAAACGGTTCTCATTTCCTTTCGATGCCCGCCGAGACTGGAAACTGTTCTTCTTGCAGGGAGATCCTCGCTGATGGATGGGGATAAGTAGAGTTCAGAAGTTGATCGCTGGATTGGGACATAAGTGGATAAGAAGACGACCAGATGGATGGTCATGTAGATAGATGAACAAGTAGAAGAAGTAGAGACGCATGCTTGAGTAGATAAGAAAATGAGGAGGTAAGGATAGATTAGAGAAGATGAATAATGATTAATGAAAAATAGATTAAGGTAATTAAAGGACGAAGAGCTGAAGAATTGCGAACACTGAAAAATAAATAGCCGAATGGCTGATTATATGAGTAGATAATTAATTGACTAGATAAATAAATGAGAAGATTCGTGCATTGGTAGATCAGTGATAGATCAGTACTTACGGCAGCCACATGTTTTATCGTCTGTTCGTGAAGTAACCCAGCTATGAGGAAGACAGATGTGGTCTCGAGGTTTTAACTGGCACGAAGAAATACTAGGGACAAACGTATCTCGGCCAAGTGTAAGTCTTTTTCCTATCCTCGGTATAATTCGCGGGTCGAACGAGTGAAACTCGGGATTGTAGAGGAGCCTGGGAGCCAGAGGAGGGCTGGAGGATTCGAATCCAGCTCCACGGAAGCAGGAAAGAAGGAAGAAGAATCTATAAGTACATAAATCTGTGAAGTCGAGACAAAGAAGAGGGCTGCGAGTGGAATTTATAGCCGTCATCGTAAAAAACAGAAGCAGAGCCAGAAAGAATTTTGATTCCCGGCAGATTCTGCACGGATGTAGGACTTCGATTAACTGGCTTCTATTGAACTGAAGATACCCGGATAAGTCGAGACCAAACGGATGATCCAGATATAAGACAGAAAAGCGAAAGACGTAATTTATGTATTTAATTGACATTTTATTTAATAAGAAACATAAATTTTTCCATGATAATATACATTTATGTTTATATCGCTTGTGATTTTGTTAATTTTACACCGACAATCACATTGTTCATTATTCTTTTTGTGTATTGTTACATTAACAAAAATCGGACGACCTTTTTTGGCTAAAAATGAAAATCAGTCACATTTTCATTATACAACAGCGTTTCAGTGAGAGATAGGATCAGTTTTACTGAGAAAATAACCAAAATATGCTTCTAAATTTTAAACATCAAAATTCAGAATCATTATTTTAATTATTCCAAAAAGGAATATAATTGTTAAATTGTGAAATGCGATGAAGATGGCTGCGCTTGGAATTCATGCTTAAACAGTAGGACTCCAGTATATTCAGCAGGAATCTTCCGATGCTGCGGAATGGAGGCCATCATTGTCCACAATTCGCGTTAACGGACCATCCACTGGTGCCATTTATCTGGAAGAGAAACAGAAAATGGGGAAAAACGACGGGAAAGAGTGGGAGGAAAGGATCGTCGCCGATAAAAAGAGTTCCGTCGGCAGCCCGTTCGCGAATATTCGGGCTGCTCGCGAATATTCGCGACACGTTTATCTACACGGCAGCGCACACGTGCTTAACGCGGCGCGCCGCGTTACAGATTGTCGATTCGTATTTACATTTTAATAACTCGCCCCTTCTACCTTGTCACTCTCGTTCTCTGTGCACGGACGAATTCGAGCGTCACCGCGGATGGATGCGGGACCGCCTCTTCCTTCCTGCACCATCCATCCGCTCTTTCTTCCCGCGAATCGCGATTCCCGGCACACGCCGCCATTAAAAAGAATCTGGTTTTAACGCCGGCGGCCTCTGTCAACTGAAATCTTTGGCGTGGCTCGCGCCTGCCTGCGAAACACGCATCATATTGCGGCTACAGCAGTTTCCCGGCAATAAAGTGGCCTGTGAGATGCAGCGAGACCTTACAGAATAGCGAAAGCTGGCTTGTTTGTGATTTCGTTGGCCGGTGACTGGATGGTGCGACTGGTCGCGGAAGGAACGCGATGCTATAGAGAAAATACTGTCGAAATGGGTACAGTACTGTGCTCGGTTCGTGGAAGGGTTCAGTTTTGTGCAAAGGATTTTATAAGATGTTTTGCAGATCTTTAACACTAGAACGACCGATATTGTTTTTATAATAATGACATAATTGGATTTAATTAAACTTTCTATGTCTTTTACAATACTTGGCATCCTTGTACGAAGGAGTTCATATAAAAAGTTTTGATAAAAACATTTTTATGGTATTAGCAATTGTAAAAGAAAACATTTCGACTGGTTTGGTGGTTTTAGTGTTAACACTGAATCTTTACCAAGGCTTCACAGTTTCTGTTTCAAAGTTGCTGGTATTCCAAAATTCTTTCAAGCAAAATGATCGAATACACTTCTTAATCCAAGTATGCATTACAATGAAAATGGCCGCTTGTTTAAATAAGTACAATTTTGTCATCGTTATCAAGATACGAATTTGTTACTTTTAGGAGCCAGTAGGTTTAAAGTTTGGAAAATAGGTAAGAGTAGATTCTGTTTACTATTTTATAATTAATACTTTGTATATTCTTTCAGACATTTATCTTTCGCAGTATACTTTCGCATTGTTTTTGTGGGACTGGTATAACTGGGGAAATAATTGAAAATTTATTCTTTTGTGATTGCATCGAGTCGTACATAACGCAGCAACATTATGTGTACTTAAAAGCTTATATTGTACAAAGAATGATATCGTACGGGAATTTCGACATCCAGTCGCATGCGTTTCGAGCAACAATTTCGTGTAAAAATTGTTTCTTACGAGCTGCGTATTCATTTATTTTCGTTTTCCTTCTGTTGCATATTTTTCCTAACTTAAGTGCTTAACATTTCTTTCATTTTTATACAGGATTACAATGGTTCCATTTAAGTATTAATTTTCTAGCGACATTTTAAAATTGTTAGCTATTTGTTTTAGGTTCGAGAAGAGAAACAAGGGCGATCTTAAAAAATTAAACTGTGGTATCTTTAAAAGAAAATTGATATATGGAAGGGCTAATCAACGATAAAATCTTACATGGTCTGAAGTATAAAATTATAAAGAAGAGACAACTGATTCAGCTAAATTGTAGCATAAAAAGTACGGAAACCAAGCAAGATTTTATATATTTAATATAGTTATCTGAATTAATATACGAGACATAATAGCACTATCACAGTCTAATCGTCGTATCGAAACATATCACATGCGAAACAGTGAAAATATTCAAAAAATCTACAAACACTGTTTTATTATTTTTAGAAAAATTATTTGGAGAATATATAAATACAGCTGCTACGTCTGCCAACTGATTCAAACAATTTCCATCTTGCATAAAGATCCATATGATCTACCGACAAGATATCAATTGTCTTTCCCTTGAATCGATAGAGCGAGAAGAGGGACGATGTGCGGGCAGCAATAGTTAATCGAATGCGCATGAAATTTTCGAATTAACGAGCTCGCCTCGTAGACGCATCGCAGCATGTAACTCTTTCATAATTATTATATCATCGAGCGAAGCGTAGGGGTTGCTTGTCCTCCATCCCCCTTTCCCTCCGGCTTCCTCGTTTTTAATCGTGCGCCGCCACCGCGATTATAATAATTCGAATTTCAAATGCGACCGCGGTATCCAGCTGCACCGGTGACCACGCTGCGTTATAGTCAAATATTTTTCTGGTCATTGGATCTGGTCCGGAGGTCTACTGGCTCGCGAGCGGCGAAACGATAATTTTTGATATATTTAACATTACCGGGTAGCACTGGCTGCGCGATCCCGCCACGGCCTCGTAATTATCGCCGCGTGGTATATTCGCGCGTGGCCGCTTATTATTACGTACAGCCCGAACATTTTATTCGTTTTAATAATCACCGAGGCGGACGCACGCTCGCTCGCTCTTTTACGATCTCTGCAAAATTTACCCGCCACACACGGAAGCGTTCCCGAACAAGTGTACTGGGTGTCCCGACTGATATTCTAATTAACAAGTTGCCTACCGGTCGTTCGATTATACATTGCCAACATCTAAGAGCGACGACACGAGATTTCCTAATGCACTGCGTTTTACTAGTCTATAGCTGGGAGTTGTTCTCTAGAACGTAATCTAGTCATTTATTTCGTAATTTGCGCTGGGGAAAAGATTTTCTTATGTCCAGATCTAATCAATTTTCGACAATGTACATAAGTGAACATTCTTTTATATAATTTCGAATTTGGAGAACAAGCATATGGTTAAATCTTTCAAATAATGCTTACGTATGCTTTTTTTGGAGTCGCTTAATTCTAGCAAGGTTTTAGTTACTGAAAATGTCTAATCAATTTACTAAAGTCAGACACTTAAAGCAGGCAATGAAAGTATTAATTAGAAAGAATATAGAAGAAAGGCTGCCTCGTGATGGAACTTTCCGTCGTCACCGTGTGATTTACTAAAAATTGTCCAATTATTAATTCGTGATTCTTGAAGCGGTATTAAATGGGCGTCTATCGGACACCCTGTACATGCAGTGGCGTGGAAATTTCTCCCGACAGATTTTTCGTTTTCCAGTTTTCGAATGACAAACGAAGGGGTCTTAACACATTATGCGCGGAAGAGGTATCAATACGCTTAACATAGTTTTTATATATTTTCTCACACATTTAACATAATATCTCTTTAAACATTCCAAAAACACTCGTTACAGAGTTATTATCTTAATCTGATTATTAATTTTGAAAATACCAAATGTTTTCGAAGCTAAGTGGATGTTCTCAAAGTCGAGCGCACAAAATGTATTAACAGCTTCGAATGAAACGCGGCTCTTTGTTTGCCCGTCAATTTATGCACACCTTGTTAAACCCTGCTTCCGGAACCGGAAAGAACAAACTACCGTTTCGCGCGCCGCCGTGTATTTGTTTCCGGTTTTCGCCGATCCTCGGCATCCGGAAATCGTACTAAAAATTATTCGTCGTCTGGCCGTTGTCCTCCGGTCCGTTTTATTATCGTGCTATCGGCCGACGAGGAAAGAAGGAACGCGCGTCGGCAGCGTCGGGAGAGATCATTTAAATTTAAAAGGACCGAAGTTCGAAGTTTCAGCCGGGCCAAGGAAGAAGTTCGTTGTCCCTTCGACGGGGCCCGCATCGGCCGCATTTGCATGAGAAAAGTGTTCTACGATTCCTTCGATTACGCACTCGCCACCATGGCCCTGTCACGGCTCACATTCTGGGAAACTCTTTCAGACTGTCCTCCTCTCTTCTTTTAGCTGCTTTACTCCTTGCTCTCTCTCTCTCTCTCTCTCTCTCTCTCTCTCTCTCACTCTGTCTTTTTCGTTCTGAAACGATGAACTTTGCCGATAGACGCGACACCGTACACGTGTTCCATTCACAGTGGGGTTGGCCGACGGCTCCCGCTCCTTACCCAAAGCTGTTTTTACACTCGACGCGTTTGATCCCGTTTCTTCGTCGCTCAATTTTTCTTCCCGCCGGCTCGTCGATTATTCACCAGCTTCCTCGGCTCCCTTTCCACCGTTCCAGCCTGAAATACAATGTAAATGTCTCCAGAAATTGCTTGTGAAACGCGTCTCGAGACTGCGGCTAACCCTCTCGCCCCGACGATTCGACGCGATCGCGTTCCACGGTCTGTAAATTTTCTTTCAACTTCATCCGCACCTCGTTGCAATTTCTCGGATGTTTTACTGTTTATGGAACAGCGATGCGATTTGTACACGATTAGAACAAGCTCGGTTATAGGAGAGCAGTTTGCAAATCGACCATTTCTCTACTGTACTCATTTCATTTATTTAGCACTGGCCAAATGTCCTTTTAATATCTCTACAAAAACTTAACATAATAATAGTAATAATAATAATTATTATTTTTAGTTAATTGTAGCTTGTCCACGAAGGTATAATCTGCGCGAACTTCAGCTGTTTATTTAAAAGATCTATTTGGCCATTGGGAAAACATAGAACGCTTTTGTTCTAATTTAATCTATGCTTCGTATTTCCGTAGTTAGATTATGCTCAAGAGCTTTTCTGAATAAATGCAACGAGATCAAATATGTCTCGTTTCTTCAAGTAAAATGTGAAACGATATTAAAAAAAACATTCTTAATATCGATTTTGATAAATTTACAATAACAACGAAATTCTGGTAAAACTTAGCAAGCTGCTGGAAACTTTCGGTGCGGATGCATTGTTGTAACCGAAGGACACGTGTATGCAGTTTGTCGGAGCGAAAGGGTTAATTATTTAGGACCACAATTACCGTTATCGGTGGAGATTAATTGAATTTCAAGAGACACGCAACTGCTCGATTTTCAGCGAAGCACGCGCGCGCAGGTGTATAGACGGACGTGTACACACATAGGCGGCTATATTTATTGGAGAAGGTATCGATAGGTATCGATAGGTTATCGTGCGTCGTTCGGATCCGCTTTTTATATTCCCCGGACAAATATTTCGCGCGTGTTTCCACGTAATCCTCTGCCCTCTCCCGGAGAGCCGTGCGCCACGAACCCACCGCGCACCACCGGTCTCTCTCTCCCAATGGAGGTTGATATTGGCGGTTGATTATCAATTTTCTACCAATTTGGTTCCACTTGTAGCGGCGCCAGCTTTTGTCCCGCTAATCACCCCTTGGCTCCCGCTTTCGCCCCCCCGCCGGGTACATCCGATCCGCTTTGCATATTACGCCGCGATATATCTCTACTATTCTGCATGACTTGACGAGTCCCACCCCGGACCGTTGCCTTTCTTCTCGCCCCCTCTGCAAAAATTCTCTCCACCGCCACCAGCTAAAGAGCGCAATTGAAAAAAATAACCGCGTTAACTCGCTGCCGCGACGAGTACTTCCACTGGGGGGCGCGGAACTCTTTTCTTTTAATTAGGGACGGCAAAGGGTCCGGACGATCGTTCTCGGATTTGCTGCTTCGCGATCCTTTATGACCTAAACCTGGCATCTTCAAACGAGAGAAAGTAGCATGACTTGTGATTCGACTACCGATTTTATGCATTCATTTAATATTTAACAGGAGAAACAGTAGATTATTTGCTATTATCGAGTGGGATCCATGCCAAAATGTTAAAAAGTTGTTCAATTTGATTTGTAAAGAATACACGTGTTAATAAGCAATAGCACTCCCTTTTGTTTCAAAGAGGAAATGTGACTCACGCTGCTATGATTTCAACTCACTTAATTATTAATAGAAGAAAGAATATTTTTATTCTGTTTCTATTCCTTGGAATGAAGTTTTATTTTGTTGTATATTGATGATAGTCTTTCTGTGGATAACTGTCATAGGCGATTTTATTTTCTTATTTAACTTGCTAATAATTGATGACGACCACAGCACAGAGTTTTATGCCTTTCAAGCTGTTGCGAATTTGTAAAATACAAAACTACTACTCTGATATTAATTTTCAGTAGGCATAGCATAGGGCTGCACAATGTATAGACATCAGCATCTCATATATTGTGCAGGTAAACAGTAAATTAGATTACGTAACGGTCAAAGCGTCTTTTAATTTTCTTACCTAGCAATAACTTCTCCTCGTATTTCATGGACAGAACGATTTGCATTTAACAAAATATTCCAGACGATCGCAACGAAAGTAGCTCAACGCGAATTTAATTTCAATTTAATCCGAAGCGCGTTCGATCTGCATTGGATTTTCTGTGGAAAAGAGGATGCACGTATGGTCGATAATGCGCGGAAAAATGATCGAACCCGTGACCGGCTCAATTATTATAAATATTTAGCATAAACCTTAATTTCGAACGAAGCCCTCGACAAAGCGAATCCGATCAATTTTGCAAAGTGGAGATTCCGCGGTGGATCTCATAGCAAAAGGATGGTAATTCTGATGGTGTTTGTCTGGTGAACGGTTGGAGGACCTCGAAGGCGAGGCAGAGACGGCGATGGTTTTCTGCTTCAGTCGAAGAATGCGGTTACAGCTTTTCGCGAATTAACCGGGAGGCGAGCGAATGCGTCCGCAAAACAACAGAGGGATCAAACGTGGTCGCTTATGGGATCAGCGATCTGAAAACGTTGTGTTGTTTCAGGTGAGCCAGCTCTCACGCGCCACACCCTGTTTTCCACGCTGGTTCCTCCCCGACCGCCCGCTCCCTCCGGCTTCAGACCGCGCGCACCCTCGCCGCGACCGATCGGAATTTTGAAATCGCTCTCGGTCTACCGGCTAACTAAATTCTCGTTCCTCTGAAAAATACGAACGAGCGAGTTCCCATCATGCTTTTCCATCCAAACCGCTCGCGGAAATGTTCTCGATCGACCTTCTGTGAATCATTTCACTAATCATCGATGTCTTTTATTCTGCCTTTCTCGATCCAAGATAGTTGTTCGCATTTGTTGCCCGTCGGCTATGTAACTGCAATGCCATTTATGAATATTTACAAACGTCAACTCACTACTTTCAATCCACTAAAATTATTAAATGAAAAAATAACTCTCTATTTAGTATTTATGTCTTGCAACTCATGCAGAGAATTCCTACTTTGCACAACAATCCGCAGATCGTTTACGAGACAAATGACTAAGTATAGTTTAAAACAGCTGGCAAACCAAAAGAGTTTAGGCACATCAAATTAGCTCATTCAAATTACTGAATAGTGATTGAAATTCTTGTTTCTTGCAATTGGTACAATTTGCTTTTAGTTTCCATAGACAACGTTGACAACAAGAATCGCTGGAGAAGAAAAGAAGATCTGGAGAATTGGTGAACCCTGGTCAGCTGGGCTTTTTTAAAATTAATATTGTTACGAGCACCGGATGGATGACCGGTGCCGCCTTAGAATTCGCCCTTCAAATAAAAGACGGCAACGGGGTTCAGGGTCTTCCGACCGAGCTGAACTCCGGCAGTTGCGATTGGATAGTGAATGCGCGACATTGACATAAATTCAATCGATATATTGTAAAATAGAATTGTATCGTAGAAAGTTGTAAAGAGTGAAAATAAATTGTCAGTTGATTATGCCGCGAACACGCGAAACGGGGCAAACGGGGCGACGGGAACCGGACGAGGTTCCCGAAGCCCGCAACAATATTATGGCGCATTGTTTAAGCCTGCGCGCTGAGTTATAGCAGCAAAATTGGAGAAACGGTGCAAAAAAATGACCATAAACCCAATCGATCAAAGCCCCTTATCATTAATACGATACCACTAAACCTACTGTGTCGTCGTTTATTCGTCCCGACGTTCATCGAGATTTATTCGCCATTAGCCGCGCAATCAGAGGGTGTATCGTCGAAATAAAACTTGCGAGGGTGTGTCGCCTGCGGCCATAGTCGCGGCTGCTCAAAATTCCGTGGAGCTGTCGGCAATAAGCAGTGTATCAGCGTATCCGGGGAGCATTAAATGCCGCTTCGCGCGCGTTTTCTCGGCTTAAGCGGAATGAATCGGTATCACCTCTGCGCAAAACAATTCTTGCGCGACTGTTGCTCCGCGATACTAACTGCTCAAGCAGCGTTCTAATTGAACATCAGTGAAACAAAATCGTTGTTGTCGAGCTGATTTATCGAGACGGCGATGCGCAAACAAAACAAGCTTTGCTTTAAATTGGTATTTCGACTTCTGGAAAACGTCTTGACAGACATTGATTGAAAGAGTCTTAAACAACTGAAGTGGAACGAATGGTACTGCCTCAAGAACAGTATTGAACAACCACGCTGACTATCTATCGCTGATTAAGGTGACTCTAAAGCCGTATGAATGGATACTCTCGTTCGGGAGGAGCATCGATCCTTCAAGAACAGCACGGAACAACGGTACTGACTAACTATGGCTGACTAAAGTGACTCTAAATCTGAATGAATGGATTTTCTCGCACAAGAAGAGTTTCGATCTCTCATGAATGACACTGAAGGAGATCGTTGCTTATAATGGCTAGCTAATGTGATTTTAAAACTTTAATAATGAGTCTAATCTTCGTACTGATCAATGAGTACATTAGGTCATCTTCTTCTACACTAGATGCTACTACAGTCCTTTATCTTTAAACGAATAAATCGCTTGGCATTAATTGACTCTTTATACTGAGGAATCAGTAGATTACATCTTGTGCTAGACTAAAATCCTTTATTCGTAAACTCTAGGGTCTGTTTTACTACATTTTTCCATTTTTGTGACACAGTATATGACATTACTTTCCTTAGTAATGGATAAAAAGAAGGCTAATCGGAAAAGCAACAGTTTGGAGCAACAGTGCTGTATCCCAATTTATCATTTGGTTGATTTGATACTGCCGTTTACATGCTTCATTTTGTATAGAAATTGTACAGGTACATCTCCATCGACTTTTCCATGAACAGCAGAACGGATAGGAACAATCCACTCGAATAACGCACGGACTAGGTGCAAAAGTGATCTTCGTCTGGAAATGAACCCGTTTTACTTTCAACGGCTGAATCGTAAGATCATACTGAATCGTTGGATCATACTGAATCGTTTTCTAACAATGACCACAAAGGATTCAAGAGGATCAACGGTTGCCCGATTGATTGTCATGGATTTTTCGACAGTCATTGTCTACTGAATAGCCGCAGTTGTGTATCAGCCGCAACGTTCGATCGTGCGGAATCGTGTTTAGAGGTAAAGTCTTGACCTCGAACTTTTCTTCGCGGCTTAATTAACCAAGCCACGGCACGCCGAAGATAGATAGAGAGAGCGAAGAGAGGATCGTTCTAAGCGCCACGATTCTATCTGTCCGGTATCCCATTTTTCGTGGTCAGGGAGGGCGGAGAGAGAGAGAGTGAGAGAGAGAGAGAGAGAGAGAGAGAGAGAGGGGTGGAGGGCTCGCAGTCTTTTAAGAAAAGCAAGCGAGCGAGCCACGGGTCCGTCGAGGAGCAGAGCGGAGAACCGATTGATATCTGAGCGTGCTGCCACGTGAGCTCCCGAAGCCACGGCGTCTAATTAACTCCGTGACTGGCTGACCCCACGCGACCCCGGGCTCGTTGCATGCCTGGCCGGCGCCTGTGTGCTTGCACATGCACACGCGGGGCTCATCCGCGTGCACACGTGTTGCATCGGCTCGCACACCTAACGGACCCGCTATACCGTCGTGGATAGAGACATCATCGTGCCACCACCGGGCCGCGTTGCTCCGCTCGGCGCGGCTCTGCTCCGCTCCGCACGGCTCCACACACGGCCTTATAGGGTTCGCAGGCCGCGGTGACGGCGGCGGCAGGAGAGCATCCAGGGAGAGAGAGAGAGAGAGAGAGGGAGGGACAAAGAGAGGAGAGCTGCACGAGCACGCTGATGCATGAACTTGAGAACGGCCGGCTGCGGGACCAGCGTGCGCCCCAGGAATTCACGAGCCACCGATCTCGTCTTGCCGAGCGATCGGGGAGAGACCGCCCTCCCCCCCCTCCCATTTCTCTCTCTGTCCGTCTCTTTATCTGTCTCTCTTGTGTCCTCTCCGCAGCGCGATGACGTCGAGATAATTCCGCGCGCGCGGCTTGTCGTTGTTCGATCCGCCGCGATAAACACGGCCGAAATAATCGCGGTGGCAGGGAGCCACGACGCGGAGGAGAGCAGAGCGGACCGGAGCGGAGCGGAGCGGAGCGGAGCGGAGCAACGAGATTGCGCAGCCTCGGTTTTTCGCACGCTCCCGTGCAAACCGAGAGACAGACGTACCGCGCCCCCGTGGCCCCCGGTGTTTCGTTAATTAAAATGAACGAACGAACGAACTGGTTAATTTTATGCGAGTGGCGAATCGGGCCGGCGTGCATGGCTTTCCCATTACCGCGCCCACCTCGCCCTCCCCCCCGTGAGACCCCCGGTGTCGATTGGTCATCGTTGTCAGAAGCGATCATGCTCCGCTTCCATGCTCCTCTGTCGCCGTTATCCGCTCGGTTATCGACCATCTCCTACTCCTGTCCTCGTCCTGTCTCGACAAACAGTTGTCATTATCACGCTGCTGCGGCAGCGACGATAATTATCCGAGACTCTCTGCTATCGGGTTACAGCCTTGTCTCCATCGCTCCGACGCGACTTCAACAATCGAACGACTTCATTTCCACCAATGGTTGCGAACGCTTCGTATGAAGTACAATATTCTAGTTACTAGATGAAACTGTTGTTGGCTGGTGCTGTTCAATAAGGCGATTCATTGCGATTTCTAGGATGTATTGGATTGGCAACTGAGTAAGTGCGGATTTAAAATAACAAGGAAAATTCAATTCTTTTGCTTAAAAATATGTTTATTCAATTAGACAAATCAATCTTGACACTGCCTTTCTTTCAAGACTTCATTTTAATATACTGTATATAACATAAAAATCGTGCTTGCGATGCCTGCTTTTTTGGAAATAATGTAATAAACTATGTCTAAAACGCGCGCCTTGCTCTTCCATCTTCAAACTCTAATAAAAATGAAACTAAATAATTAATCGGTGCAATTTTCTTACTAAATTAAAGGTGGAAGTCCAAACAGCAAGAAAACAATATAACTTAATTACTTTGAACACGTTGATAAAACAAAAAATGTGCTAAGACTATTAACAAAATCCGTAATAACTTAATTGCCAACCCAATAGATTAATAGACAGAGGATCTTTATGGACAATAAATATTATCCGTCTTGATTGCAGTAGGCAGATGTCGAACGAACATAGATTTCCTTTTTTGATGAATTTAATGAGTATGTTTTTCATCGTTCCGTATTTCACTTACTGATTCTTCCCATAAACGCGTAAAACCGCTGCTTGTAGATTAAGAAGCGTGTAGCAGAAAATTCGTGGGTAAATGTTGGAATGAGTTCCATAGAAGACAAATAAAAGGACTTCTCTAGAAAGCCATTCTTTTACAAGCCGAAGGATTTTTATAAATCGGGGGACATTAATAGAGTAACAGCCAGCTGATTTCAAGGAAACAAGCTGCTCCTCCTCCTTTCAGGTTCCTTTGCCGACTCGATTATCCCGGCTAATTCAGCTACCCCATTTGGTAGCGAGATAGGAAAGCAGCGGAAGCTCCCCCTGCCACCGACCACCCGTTTCTTATTCGTCCATCAGGAGAGCCGAGATCACCGTGGACTTACCTATCCGCGAGACCCTTCTCTGCGGCATAGCCGACTATCTGCAATTAGCCAGCCACATTTATATGACCTGATTACGCCTGGCTCGTTTAATCCTCCGGATTCGAAGTCCGGAAACAGCTTGCCAGCAGCCTCCTCCTTCCATCGTCGAACGGGATCTCCTTTTTTCCGCGGTTCGTTTATCTCTGGCTCGCGATTCCGAAATAAGTTCCGCAAAAGTCCCTTTGCGGCACGTAATTAGTATAAGTCGCCGCAGAGCCTTCATACATTTATCGTACCCCGGACTCGGCCAGGAAATTGCACTTGTCTCACATTCTGTGATCTTATTTCGCGCTTGCAATCGCTTCTTCGTTAACTCTCTCTCTCTCTCTCTCCCCCCTCTCTGTTCCTAACGAGGTTTAATCTGTCGAGGCTTGGCCAATGGATGTTTTTGTTTTGCAATCATCTTTTAATTCTTGTCTCATTCGGAAGATTTTTCTGAAATACCTACCAGAAACTCGAGGTAACTTTTGCAAAAGTTACTTGCCAAAGTGTTACTAATATTTCGGTGTGGTATTAATATTTTAAGAATTTCGTGTTTTTACTTATACATTTTACGTGATGCCCGTTGTACTCTGAATATTATTTACCTTACAGTATGAAATAAATAATAAATAAAAAGAAATGCCACTTTGACATAAATATACGTAATTTGTTGCCGTATCGGCGACATTCGAGTGCAATGAGTTCAATGAGTAGAATTTTTCTATATCAGTTACAGAGACGAATTGTTCTCATAAATTGAAAATGGTGCAAAGACATTTCAAGATTCTTTTAATCTTACTATTGTTTCAGATACCGTGAACTCGACAGTATTACAACTGTTAAAAATTTGCAATTTAATCACAAGGATGACAATGTTATTCAAATTTTGTTTAACCCTTTCACTATGGCAGTGTCGTCCGCCGAAGTACTGTCGCTGAACGAAAGTTCACGCCAGAAATGCACAGTGCGTGTGATTTCTGTACATACGTTTTTCTTAGTTTTAAATAACAACTGTGCTGAATAAAACAATCATTGCTCTAATGTAACAAGTATATTTACATTTTTAATATGAAAGAACCTAAAGAATTATTAAAATACAAAATTATTTTTGTATTTTGCCCACGGATGGCACTTGTATACACATCATTTGGATGCCGAATATATACGGCACCCGTACACACAGGTCGTCATGTGGATGCCGGATATATACGGCACCCGTAGTGAAAGGGTTAATCAGAAGAAGAACAGCTAAGATTCTTGCGAGCGAATTCCCCAGAAAGGAGAACCTGTATATTGGTGAGAGAGAGCCTGGTCACTATAAAGCATTTATCTTTCCTGACAAAGCACGATTTCGTCCAGGTCTTGTGGCACGAGAGACCTCGCCAGGGGTTGGAGGGTCGCAGCGGAAAATTACGAGAGGGTTCTCGGTTCGCGAGCGAGTAAATTTCCGCGACGGGTATTTACAAACGAGAACGAGCACGCGAGTGACGCGGGGGCGGAAGACACGAGCTGAAGCGAGGAGGGGGAGGAGGAGGAAGAAGGAGAGGAGGAGGAGGAGGAGGAGATGATCGTAACGGGAGGGCGAGAGAAAGAGGACACTTCATTAAGGCGTAGGATGATAACGAGGAGGATTCGAAGAACGTTCGAATGCCCGGGTACGGTTCGCTTTAGCGTGAAGGGTCTCGCTTACGCGTCTACTCGACGCGAGAACAACGCGCGAAACGTCTACGGGTCTCTGAGAGTAGGAGATACTCGTGGCGAGAGGAGAGAAAGAGAGAAGAGAGAATATGGTAGAGAGAAAAAGATAGAATGAGAGAGAGAGAGAGAGAGAGAGAGAGAGAGACAGCGGATAGAGAGATGAAAACTCGTGGAATCGTGAAACGAGAGGACGAGGGCGCGGCATGACGGAGGGTTCGGGTGTAGGTCCGCCGCCCCTGCTGGCTCGTTGGAGATGGAAGCAATAGGGATCAACTAGTATGCAAATCGCATGTAAATATCGTTCACTCTCCCGGTACCGAACCAGCTAAAGCCTCTTTCTCTCTCTATCTTTCTCTTTATGTCTATGTCTCTCCATTTCGTGTCTCTTCTCCCTCCTCCTCAGCCTCCTCTGCTCTCTCTCTCTCTTTCTCTCTCTCTTTCTTTCTCTTTTCTGCTCTTTTTCTCTCTTGCTCGCTTCTCTGGCTCTCCCGGTTCTGGAGTACCGAAGAGAAGAAATCAAAGCAGGGGACAAAAGCGGGCGCAGACGTGATCGTGACGGAATTCTTTCTCGTTCTTCCGCCACCCACCCCCGCAGAGCGAGCCGGCTGCCATCCCCTCGAAGGTATTCGCTTGCGAAGCACCCGTCGCGATGCGTTCGAACCGAGTGGGTGTCACCGAGCCACGATTCTTCCTCGGTCGGCTCTCTTAATTAATTTATTTCGACTCGGCCGACTCGCGTGGTGCCGATCGTTCGCGCGTGCGCGCCCGCGCTGACAGGCCTCTTTCTCTCGATTTCTCCTGACAACGCAGACAGCACCGCGGTTGTCGGAACGGTGGTCTGTTGCACTAGGAAGCCAAGAGTCTCATGCAAATTTCAGATTTTAATGCGATGTGCTTCGAATCTCAGGCACATTGCTATTTCGTTTTCCGTTATTGCCGATTCTGCGATTTCCGGATGCAGTGGAACCTAGGTCATTCGAATTAATGCAGTTAAAGTGTTAAACTAAGTCAGTATCAGTTGTGTTGCACGTGATCACTAAACCGCGGATTTTGATTCAAAATAAAACTTTGTATAAGTTGATTGTATGAAACGTATGAAACAGATGAAAATATCTTTCCTCTTTTAACCATTTTGGTAAGTTGTACATAATATAGAAATATTCTCAAAGTCTAATGTTTTTACAATTTTGTTTTTGATCCGATCTGTTTTGTCAAATATGCATCAAATCCGCATACGAAGGTGTCAGTGTATAAGAATGTGTATGCAAGTCTGCCTTTGCAGAAATAATGGAAAGAAAATCATTATTTTCAGCCCTTATTTACCAAAAATAGTAGGACACCTTTCATCAATGAAATTAATATGAAAATAGAACAGAAGAGCTAGGGGATGATGAGTGAAATACAAACATGCTTAGAATCAACCAACAATTAGGTCGGATGAAAATACATCAGGATCAAAAGAATAAAATCAAATAAAAGAAAATGAAAAATAAGAGACTAATGGCAGAAGGAATAGTTTTGAGGAATGATGGATCGAATGTAAAACTGCTTAGGGTCTATGAAAAATTCAGCAGTTGTCAAAACTCTTTAGGATTAACAGAACGAGATAAGATCAAATAAAGTGAAATAGAATAAAAGTTTTGAGGGATGATGTTCCCCGTACATGAACAATTTTTGACCGAAGAGAAGGTTGTAGGCTCCATAAAATGAAAAGAAATGTTAAGAAAATAAAGAGATGTGAAAACAATTAATTAAGAATCTCTACAAGAAATACTTTTAAGGAACAGCGAGCCGAATGCACAAGTGCAAAAGCGTCCAAAGCAAAGGTCGCGAAATCATCAGAATTAAAGAACCCTTGACTCTCTGAACAGGACGCAGCCAAGTATCAATTTCACGTTGCATCTCCGTGTCCTTGAAAGTGCAGTTTTTCAGGGGGCGGCAGCTCGCATAAAGCAACTGGCATTAAAAGTCGTCCGCGGGAATCAGACGCGCGAAAAGTTCACCGCGTCCCGAGGCAAGTTTCCGCGAGTCTTACGGAATAATCGGCCGACTGCCAATCGTAAACGGGACGGCCGTTCTCAGCAACTGTGACATAATGTCCTCTCGCCGGTGGCGTTCGCGTAACGCCGACAATATAAAGTTTCCGTGGAACCGCGGCGTTTCCAGCGGGACAATCTTGCGAGATCGTCGATCAACTCCCTGCGGGGACGTTAAACGAGGAGAATGCCTATTCGAGGAGTCGGTGAAACCAACGACAACGCTCGCTGCCATCTGGATGCCGCTGCGAGTTTAGGGTTGCGATCGCCGGTTGGAACGCGCGCAAACATCCGGCCCGCGATTAGGGGCACGCCTATTATCGGCTCCCGTGTTGTATAAGCGAATAATCGTCTGCGGGATGGGTCTTAACCGGGACCGGCTTTAGTCCCGGAATTATATGACGACTTCTGTCTTATTTGGGAGCGACGACGGTTCGCGGGGCTGTCCGGAGGGTGAGACACAAGTAAGACCTCTCTAACTCCAGGTATTTTCATCCTATATTCCTCGACCTCCGCGCCGCGCCGGCAGGATTACTTCGAGAGTCCCTGAGAACTTCTCCCTTTCTTACCGTTCCACGAACCTCTCGGCTTCCACGCGGCCCGAGACCTCTTCCTTTTCCCTCTCCGCCCCACGATTCTCACCCCCCATCCCCTGCCCCCGGACAGCCCTCGCATTACCATTCTCAAAATTCTCGATAAACCGGGGCTTCCGCATCGTGACGTTTTGCTACCGCGGAGCCCTTTCACGGTTTCGCAGCTTCTATTTTCCCCTGTGCAATCGGGATTCACGTTGCGGCGACGTGATTAGACCTTCTTCGGGCTCCTGTCTCTCGCGGAAAAATAGTTACGGTTTCTTCGCAGTCGATGCTCGTGCTTTCCCGAGGAGGAGTTGTCATTTAGTGTTCTCGTTTCAATTATTCTGACAATCGCTGTACAATATTTTTCAATCATAACTGTTTCTTTTCTTTCTGTTATTCTTGTACGTTCGTTTTCGAAAACCGAGAGAGCTCAATTCATTTTGATTTAATTGAGCGAATTTTTAGAAAATTCTTAGAGAACTTTTTACTAAATCCTTTCGGATTCTGCTCCATCGAGACTTCTGGAAAATTTAAATTCCAATTTGAAATAGGAAATCAAGTTCACTATTGATACAAAGATTAACATCTTCATTACGAAAGTTAGGAATCTGATCCTTGATAAGCAACGATTAAATCATCCGGTTACGTCGAATAATAAGCTTTATACATTTAAGTCGAAAATGAAAAAAATAAAAGTAGGCGTCGGAAGATTTTCCGAATTCCGTTAAATTATATGCAACTTGCACAAATTATTGCGGATCTCTATACAGTTGAAAGTTTGGCAAGAAGTAATGACTAACGATTATAACTCGTTAGTTATTATAAATAATTACGAATTACTGATAATAACTTGTTCTAATCGTTAATCATCAATCAAATTACTTGTTCAACTCTAATACAGTTACAGTTTCGTTCAATAGATACACAACACGTGTATTTCGCAAAAAGATCCGCGTCTATTGATTAGTCGAAAGCTCTTAAAAGATCCAAAGCAAATCTGTCGAGTGTATCACCACATTCTAACGGTATACTCGACTGTGACTTGCAACGACCAGAAGAATTAAGGTGCGATACCTAAGCAATAGGGGATGAAGAAGAGGGAGGAGAGACGTCGAGGCGGTAGGAGGCGAAAAGAAGGAGTCGAAGCGGCCGTCGAAATTCGCCGCCGTTCGTAGAAGATGTCGGAGTCTTTGAACAGCGATACTTACAACTGCCGATTCGGCGTAGCGAGCGACATTTTCTATGCAAAAGAGTCGTAGGACGATTTTAAAGAGAGAGAGAGAGCGAGAGAGAGAGAGAGAGAGAAGAAGGAAGGAGTGCGGGGGTGGAGAATCGGAGGGATGGAAAGGAAATCTGTGAGAGCAGGAGGCGGTGTAGCGGTTGCAGCCGACGGCACGTTTTAATAATGCCTTCCCTCCGTCGACCAAGAACGAGGAAGAAGTTTAACGAAGATTGTGCCAGATACTTTTAATTGCTATTCCTCCCTCCGCCGAGGCGCGCGGCCGATGTTGGAAAATGAAGGGACGGCTGGAGGTCCGCTCCTCTCTCCACCCTTTCCAGACCTCTCTCTCTCTCTCTCTATGGTTCTCTCCCCCGCCCCTCTCGCTTTACAGTCTTTTTATCCGACGTCCCGTGGACCCTCGTGATTTTATCGTCCTTGTATCCTCTCGACTCCCGTCCGCCGAAGAGGTTTGTTATTCCACCGGCAGATAGGCGACAAAGGAATTAATCGGGTCGTCTCTTCCTACTCTCGGTCTCTCTAGAGCCGACCCCACCCTACCCCCCCCACGCCCCATCGCCGATCATCTTTGTCGTTCGAGTGCCGTCAATTAAATTGTACCGTTAAAAACCAGAGATAAATTGAAACGGTGCGAATACCTGACTCTTCTACCTCCTCCGCGATTAACCGTCGGCCCGCGGGGATACGCGACCTTGTCGCCGTGATTTTTAATCGGTAAGGTATCTGAGACACGCGCGACCATCATCGAGAATTGGATTTTTCGAGGTTCTGATCTTTGTCTTCATGTTAGCATCGCTGATAATCGAATGTTAATAGATCTCAGACTTCAGCCATTGAAAAATAGATTTTGCCAAAATTAATTATTCACTGCACCCTTTGGTATCCAGTTAATATAACGATTACATATCTATGTAGAGGAAAAACAAGTACAGTTGAATTTCTATTATCCTATTCGAATCTACAAACTGTTCCTTTGGAATTGAATGAATGAGACGAGATTCAAGTTAAGGAATCAACTAAAATCAGTAATCGCGTTAGTCGAATTTCGTCAAAACTGGTTCCGAGGATAACCTTTGAGTTGGGTTTTACGTTTCTACGTCGTTGATTGAATTTTTTCAATTTTGTGAGACTACCCAAGGCAGTGATTCGTCGGCCGGCTGATTCATAAAAATCTGTTTCAATATCAGTCGAGGACAGTGATTACTACGACGTTTCTCTAGAGTGTTATAATAAGATTCTCTATTTAACCGGTTTTGTAACAGATTTGGGTGACTCTAATTGTTTAGCAGACTCATTTACAGTAGATGTGACAATAGTATTGCTGTCGTATAAAAACTGATCTAAAGAGAAACACAGTTACAAAAATATCACTAGAAACTATGAAATTGCCAGGAAAAATGGCGAATCGCATGGAATCGTCAGATTCGCAGGCGATAAACGTTCCGTTCTTGCTTTTACGCGAAATAACTGGGGTCAGAAACCGCGGGGGGTGCAGAGGGAGCGAGCCGTCAAAAGAGATCGATTCGATTGCCATTCCTGGGTGCATCCTGCAGTATTCGCGCGGTTCCTGCCGGTTCCCGACCATTATGGCGAGCGGCATGGCGTCGTGCACGCGCGGTCCTTACAATGGCGGCCGAAGGCTTACGCCCGACTATAATACAAAGTCTAAAAATCAAAACACATTAATCTCCGGCACGTGGCGGGGATCGCACGCCGGCCAACAAAACATTCTCCGCGTTATGGGTCCACGTGGCCAGAGCCTGGGAGAGCAAGAGAGCAACAGAGAGAGAAAGAGAGAGAGTGGGGTACTTTCAGCGACACTTGCGGCGCCGTTCGCGTTTCAATGCGCGAAGCCTGTTTAGCTGTCCCTCCTCTGTCCAAACATCGCCGCGAGTTTATTTATTCGAATAAGCTCTTCACCGGCAGCCCCATGCTAATTTATTTGCCGAGCAAAGTGGCCGGCGAGAGACAAGGCTGACCGGAACAGGTAGCAAGAGGATTCGGATTGCCGAACTTGTTGTTCCGCTACTCTTGAGTGATTATGTCCACTATGCGATCCGATACGACGATTTTCCCCAGTTGCATGCACCCTTCATTGGTATAGGATCTTTCATAATCCCGGACAAATTTTTCACATACTCCAGGTCAAAACATACTAATTTATTGTAATATATTGCGAGACGATTAAAATATGTGAGATTCTGTAATTTATTTTCGTATCTCAAGTAATTTACCATAATCTTGTTCGAAAGATCAGAATATCACACTTTGTAGTCTGATGAAAAAAGAGACCATTTCAGGATTAGTAACAAAAATTGCCTGCGACGTTCAAAGTCACTGAAATCTTTTGATGTGAAAGAAATTATTTGAAGAATAAGGTACTAAGCGATTTTACAGGATGGCATTACTCAAAAATAAATATAAAAGAATGGTACAAAATCTGCGAATTAATGAAACTAACAGAAATGCACAAGCTAGTACAGGACTTCATTGTAATCAACCAATCTCTCACAATATAAAATAGAGAAAATTATACTAACCCAATCAAAGACAGGCGACACCAAATTAATACAAGAATGTTTATTTAAGAACACTGAACAACCGTATTGCAACTTTTGCCGAAATTAACGTTTCGTGGTAAATCACATAATACACGAACCCAGAGCAACAGAACCACAAAACAAAAGAACAACATAAAACAAGACATTGCCTTGACAGCACAGAACTCCAAAAAGAACGCAATGAAATTCTTTAGAGCAACGTATATACATGATAGATTATATTTTTTTAACACAGTTCCGTTGCTAAGGATATTTAGCTGCGTTATATCAGTTTATGAAAATAACAATAATACATTTATTCTGATTTGTAATGAGTGCTATTGTAATAATTGCCGCAAGCATTACACATAGTGAATGACTCATAAATTTATTTATACAATCTGAATAATCGTAAATCAACGAAATATGTAATGAAATAAATTAAAAATAAAATTGAATGAATAAAATGAATTGAAAAATCCTAAATTTAAAAAGTCATGCTGACGGGTTCCGTAATACCAGTGTTAAATAACCCACAGAAGAATGAGAAGAAGGTGATACAGAGAAAGTATTAACCCTTTCGGTACGAGCACTCTGTCCGCCATGACACTCTCGCTGTACGAGGCCCCGCGCCGAAAATTGCCGCCGCACATGACGAGTCCTCCTTTATAAGAAAATATTTCCTAAGCGTTAAAGAAAAACTGTGCTTAATAAAACGACATTTTTGAACAAAAGTGTTGCTTGTAACTTAAGAAATATTCAGAGGTACTTATATAAAATATTAAGATTTATTTATATAAAATTCTGTTATTTATACCGGTCGTCGCGCGGACGCCGGATATATCCGGCACTCGTACCGAAAGGGTTAATTGCATAGTGTGAATAAACAAGAGCGTAGTAAAAAGTAGCTGCGGGGAGTGCTAGGAGTCAAGAGACGAGCTTAAAAACAGACGAAGATGAAATTATTCAAATGAATGGGACGAGTATAATTATTTTTCCAGGAGAGTGTACAAAAGGTTCGTAGAACAAGGTGAGAATGGTCCCTGAGAGAACGGAATAAAACTGATAAGGAGCGATCGTGGAAGACTATAACTCAAAAATACCGGGGCAGGAAGCAGCGAGATTTCCGCGCGTTTCGGGCATATAATCGACGATCGGCGCCGATTGGCATGATTAACGGGGAACGATTAATAATTAAGATCCCGGAGGCGGCCACCCTAAAAACGCCGCGGGGCTTCTCTCTCGCTTTGGCCGCGCGGGAACGCCGGGTAATGGCAATTTACTGCCTCCCACGGGGCCAGATAACTTCGTATCTTCTCGGTAATCATTTATTCTCTGAATGGGCGCGATATTGCCAAATTGAATTAGATAAGCGACTGCATGTGTATCTCGTACGTGTTCTCGGTCTTCGCGAAAGAATTGCTCTCCCTCGATTAAGTTTCCGTAACTTCTCCCTCTCTCTCTCTCTCTCTCTCTCTCTCTTTCTCTCTTTGTAACACCCTCGGACATATCTATTACAATTTACAATCGATAATAACGCCGTCGGACGGCGCGGAGCAAGAGAATTGTTCACGGAACACCGACACCCTGGTATATTGACCCTCCGTCGCTAAATACGTCCGCTTGACGTTCACGCACCGGGAGAGAGAGACACGCAGGGACGCGTGCATGGGGATCGGACGTGTTTCATAAAGACCTAACCGAGTATTAGAGTGAAAACGGAAACAACCGTGACTGCGCCCGGCTTCCCGTTTCAAAGGAGACGCGTCCGTCGGTTGGTTCTGCTCGTCCGATTCCATGATTTTTAATCATCGCTGACAGATTACGTCGATTCGTCATCGGAGCCGTCCGGACACCCACGTGGCCGACAACATCTTCCACCGATGATTTGACATTGATTCTTCGCTTCTCATCTCACACGGTCTTTCATTCTTTCATTCGTCGTTCGCTTGATACGTTTCAATCTTGCCCATGGATGCAACTGCGAAGTGAGTTAAACGCTACTGCATTACCAATTCAATCAAAATGAATGATTTTTTCTTTCACAGTTACTGAAATTATGGAGAGAAACATACATTGTAATAGAAAATGAAATGCGAGTAAATACAACCTTGCCATTGCTATAAAACAGTATAGTATGCGTCAGCAGAATTTTGGGAATGGTACTTATAGTGTTAAGTTATGCCAAAAGTTGCTAATCTTTGATATAATCTGTTCAATACTATTCATAATTGTTACTTCATATCGTTCACTTTTCTAGTATTATTAGTGCATGAGAGTGTTTAGATTTGTTATATTTTGGGAAATGATTTACAGTATATTGTGGATCTGGTTTATTAATCAGATATTGTTACTGGGCTCTCATTGAAGACAAATATGGTTGCAGTTTAATAGTTAGACGTTTCAATAACAGTATTTTTATTTATTTCATTAAAATATAGTAACATGTACACATAAATAAAATAAACAACGGAGAAAACCATAACAAAATTATATAGTAATTTATTCATTTTTATTTCTCGCTAAGATTATCCACCAGACTGTTTGTCCCTTATTAGTTTTCCATTCGCCAAGATAGTATGATGATTTTATACAGAAGTTTACTCTTTACTATGAAATAATTCGTATCTTTCGAATAAAAAGCGCTCAGCATCAAAAGCTACAGGCTGACATAAACGTAGTCGCTTCATTAAATAAAATCCTTATCGATGGATAGGGCATACGAATCGTTTTACATTTATCTATATAATTATATGTCTTTAAATAACAGTGAAATTAGATAATCAACATCCATTGTACCTATCTTCTTCAGTGGCAAATTGAATCCCCTGCGCCGAAGCACCGAAAATATTCCGTGTCATTTATCGACGGCCAAAGAATCCTCGAAACAGTCGCATACATTGCAAAATCTATTAGGCTTTCCGACGACTGGACAAAGAGGATCGTTCGATCGCTCAGCAGGATGACGCGCGAAACGCCGACCCGTTTTCCATGGGGTTGCGGGTCGAAACTGTCGCGGAGACTCGATCGTACGGACGTGCACGTTGCACAGCGATCACGGGGTCCGTGGGCGGGCGGGGAGGAAGGGAAGGCACGAGGGGTGGAAGTTGACTGTACGAGGGGTGCCGATGGAAAATCGTGACGGGCAGAGGGGCGCGAACAATGCGCCACGGATTTAGCGTGACACCGACGCGACGGCGCAAAACCAGTCTGTGACTGCGGAAGATCACGATCACGCTGTCGATCTTACTCATTTTTCAAAAAACGAAAGTCTTTTACGCCTATTGTAAAGTCGCATTCATGAAAAACGTAGATCATGATTTTCTCCGGAAAAAGAAACTCATTTACGTCGATCATGAAAACGTCGTCGACGATGAGCGTTCACTATAATATGTCCAAAAGCGAAACCCTTTTATTACCATAATTAGATGGACATTCTGTTGTGGCTCGAAAGGATCACAATATAGAATCCCGCCGATGAAAAACGAAACGTTTTAACGTCGAACGTTAACTGCGATCATTCCAAAAGTATAACCATCTTGTAAACATTCATTTTAATCGAGGACAAACCATTGATGTGTAACGATTGCCATGATTGGATAGAAATTTGATTGTGGCTCTAGAGAATCATGATCACGTTATCGATCGTGTTGATTCTTTTTTTAAACGTAACCCTTTTTACGAACTTCCACTATTGTGGAGGAACGTTTACCATGGTTCGAAGGTCATTTTCATATCTGGAGAATGATTTCGATACCGCATCGATGACGAAAGTTTGCCGCGATTCGAAGGACGCCATTTATTCCGACTTGAGGCCATGCGAAGGCGATGATGGACGCGGTTGGAAGCTCGGACCGACACCATAGAACAACGGACTGCGCGTCGTTTATCAATTTATCGCGCGCACTCTGATTCACAAATCTTTCCGGCTAAGTAGGGGGCTCGGAAAGGGGGGACGACGGCCCTCGCCCCCTCCTGCGCCCCGATGGAGCGTGAAAAACAGAGGGGTCCATTGTAACCTCGTCCTGTGGCTAATGCGACTGTCGTCGTAAACCGGCTGCGAGAGGTTTCCGAACATTAGCCAACGGTCGTTTAGGCTGAAAATCCTCGCGGGGCCACGGTGTTCGGGTTCCGGCTTGTTGCAGGCGGATTTTTTTCAGCTGCTTGTTTCGCACAGAAGTTGAGGACCTCCGAAGAGATCTCTCTCTCTCTCTCTCTCTCTCTCTCTCTCTCTCTCTCTCTCTCTCTCCCTCCGGAGCCAATCTCCGTTAGCTTGTTAATTGTTTCTCGCTCCCCCCTCCCCCTCTCTAACCAATGACGTTCCGCAGTTAACGAACGTTCCCAGGCGAGAGCAGCCGTGATAAGGAGGATTCTGGATAATTGGGGAAGACAAGCGCCGCACTTTGTTCCAGATTCTTTCGATCTTTCGCGTTCATTTCCATCGAAAGACGGCGTGTCGGCCTACGCCGTAGGATCCTAACAAGCCGGATTGCGCCGATCGTATCGCAGGGAACCGGTGCAAATTTGTAAGGAGCTCGCGGATAAGGGGAACACGCGCACGCGAGATTACGCGTTATAAACATGTCATCGTGTCGGTTATTATTTCTTTTTTGATCGCGGCTGTGTTATTAGACGTTAGTGGATGCGACGCGTCTCGCGTGTTGGTGCGAGAGCCCGAAATATCTGGCCCCGGATCGCCTACGTGTAAAGTCTACCACGCCGTGGAAGGATTGTCTGGTGTCCGATCTCCGTGGGAGCTGGCGCACTCTAGTTAAGCCGTCATAGTCTTCCGCTGGCCTGACTATCTGCGCCAATTAATCCTGCGCCGTCAACGACGTCGGCCTCTGCGCCACGTTCGGCAGTTAATCCGATTACATCCGTTCGGACCCTGCCACGTCTTTCCATCCAGCGACCGATGCGAAATGCCTGCACGCTAATTTTTCTTACCGCCACCATTTCTCCTGCTATTTGCTCTTACGTAGTAGCCTTAATCAGTCGAAAACCATTTAACCGGTGTTACAGCAGACTTAATAGAGACTGTGGATCTATCTAGCCATTTCATTGGTGGATAATAATTTAATCGACCAGATTTGATGTTTCCTAGAGACAATTGTGTCAAAGGAAAATACTAAACATCTTCAAAACGATAAATATTTCTTTTTTGACATCTAACATTTTTTTCTTAAATGAAGCAAGAAGTTTGCATTTATCGCGCGTCTACTTGAATATTGCTAACAAGAGAACAAAATGGACGGACGTTAAATTAACGAATAACGGTCATGCTTGTCGGATCGTTTCCAAAGTCTGAGTCACGAGTCTGACACGATATTATGCGCCATTGATCGACGTGGCGAACTCGACAGATTTCGCATATGATTTTGACGGGCTCCTAAAGATCGGAGTTGAATATGTTTTGTAAACAAAGTTGTAGCCGATCGTGGGCGGTCTTTCGGCCAGATTCCACCGGAGGAAAACGAAAGTGGAGCAACTGGGAGAAGACAGAGGTAGGGGAACGCGATCGCGAGCCAGCGATTAGCTTGCATATGCAAACGCGGTCGAGGGTATAGAATTCCTGGTACGTCGGTACACGATATAAACACGTAAAGGGAATGCAATCAACCAGCCGATAAATCACGGCCGGTTAATCGAGGAACGTGCACGCGCGTCACCGGAAACTACGGCCCTCGTATCTTACGGGAATCATTCACCGTTACCGCCGTAGGTGGGTTCGATCATTCCGCCGAATTCGATCACTTTTCACAATTTTTTTTTCAAGGATCTCGCTTATAAACGTTAGTATTCTTATCTGAACCCCCTCCACTACGACTCCTTTCATGATGCGTTGATTAGTACTTATTTGTTCTTAATATTTTCCTTAATAGGACCAAACAAT